>NC_037673.1:26073372-26297665 GCF_003255815.1 Theropithecus gelada | reverse complement strand
ATGAAAAAATGCTCATCATCACTGGCCATCAGAGAAATGCAAATCAAAACCACAATGAGATACCATCTCACACCAGTTAGAATGGCGATCATTAAAAAGTCAGGAAACAACAGGTGCTGGAGAGGATGTGGAGAAATAGGAACACTTTTACACTGTTGGTGGGATTGTAAACTAGTTCAACCATTATGGAAAACAGTATGGCGATTCCTCAAGGATCTAGAACTAGATGGACCATATGACCCAGCCATCCCATTACTGGGGATATACCCAAAGGATTATAAATTATGCTGCTATAAAGACACATGCACACGTATGTTTATTGCAGCACTATTCACAATAGCAAAGACTTGGAATCAACCCAAATGTCCATCAGTGACAGATTGGATTAAGAAAATGTGGCACATATACACCATGGAATACTATGCAGCCATAAAAAAGGATGAGTTTGCGTCCTTTGTAGGGACATGGATGCAGCTGGAAACCATCATTCTTAGCAAACTATCACAAGAACAGAAAACCAAACACCGCATGTTCTCACTCATAGGTGGGAACTGAACAATGAGATCACTTGGACTCAGGAAGGGGAACATCACACACCGGGGCCTATCATGGGGAGGGGGGAGGGGGGGAGGGATTGCATTGGGAGTTATACCTGATGTAAATGACGAGTTGATGGGTGCAGTAGACCAACATGGCACAAGTATACATATGTAACAAACCTGCACGTTATGCACATGTACCCTACAACTTAAAGTATAATAATAATAAATAAATTAAAAAAAAAAAAAAAGAAAATTTTAGGAAAAAAGAATTTAGCGTGCCTTCAGATAGGAATTTAGAATTCAGAAGATGTCAGTGGCTGATCCAATAAGAATTTACCTACAATCTGTAACCTTTGAAGATGAACTAGAAGAAATGTGTAAAAAGAGAAACAGATATGACTATCCTTCTCCTGCAACTGTAACCATAAATATTTCACAGCTATTCTACTCAAAACACTGTATTCTCATCTTGTTTGACTAGTTTGTTAAAAGAAGTTCAATGTAATTCTCATTCTTGCTACTTTGTAGGTAAGTTTTTGGTCATTGTTTTCTCTCTTCTTTCAAATTGTATATCTTTGCATTTGGTTCTCTGTAATTTGAATAAAATATGTGTTTGTATAAATTTATTGACTTCTGCGTAGTGTTCACTGGGCTTTCTGGATCTCTCATTGGGTATTGGTAATTAATTTTGGAAAATGTATATAATTTTTGTAATATATGTATATATTTAAGGCTATGATGTTTCTTTTAAGAATGTCTTAGTTATAACTACTGACATACTGTATTTTAATACAATGTTATTGAATTTTAATCTCAATTTGATTTGTTTCTTAATATCGAATTCATTTGTCTCCTTGTGAAACATGGGTTTCACAGTAGTATGCTATTTCGCTAATGAACAGTTTGAGGTTGTGATGTTTAATACTATCAACTTGATTGTATTGAAGGATGCAAAGTATTATTCCTGGATGTGTCTGTGAGGGTGTTGCCAAAGTAGTTTAACATTTGAGTAAGTGGGCTGGGAAAGACAGACCTAACCTTATTCTGGGTGGGCACCATGTAATCAACTGCCAGTGTGGCCAGGATATAAAACAGGCAGAAAAACATGAAAGCTTAGAATGGCTTAGCCTCCCAGCCTACATCTTTCTCCCTGGCTGGATGCTTCCTGCCCTCAAACATTGGACTCCAAGTTCTCTGGTTTTGGGACTCAGACTGGCTTCCTTGTTCCTCAGCTTGCAGACAGACTACTGAGGGACTTTGTGATCATGTGAGTTACTACTACTTAATAAATGCTCCTTTGTGTGTATATCTATCCAATTAGCTCTGTCCCTCTAGAGAACACTGACTAATACAGATTTTGGTACCAGGAGTGGTTCTAGAGGAAACAATATTAAGGATGGAGGTTTTTTTTCGTTAGTTTTGGGGTTTCTACAGTTGGCTGTTTAATATGATTAGACCCCAAAATGCTAAGGACACTACTTGTAATAGTATGGAGAAGACTGATAGTCCTTGGCATAAACTGTTTACAGAGTTACGCAAAATAAATGCATTTGACACTCCTGTTTCACTGCTCATGAGAGGCAAGTAGTTTGGTGACTCAATACATAATACCTTTGACTATATGTGGAGAACCAAGGCCCATAATAAAGTCAGTTGGTTGCTCCTAAGTTCACTGGACAAAGTGATGAAAGAAAATAATGAGCTCAGGGATTCTAATTCCCAGCTTCAGAAGTAGATACTGAGCTTCAAATCTGCTAAGACTGCCCTGAATGAGGGCCTTATCTCCTGTAGAGAAAGAGCTGAAATTGTGGAAAAACAGACACTAGCTCTTATTATGGGAACAGCTGACCTGCAACAAAAGGTGCATGCACAGCCTCGCCAGGTGTCTTTTGTTAAAGTAAGGGCATTGATTGAAAAAGTATGGGACTCTGCAACTTGGGAAGGGGATGTGTGGGAGGACCCTGATGAAGCTGGGTACACTGAGCTTGTAAACTACAATGAACCTATTTTGCCAGAAGAAACAGCTTCTCCACCTCCAATGGTAGAAGCATCCCCTCCAGACCCATGTTGTCATCAGCATTTCCACCTTTGTCTGAGGAGATAAACCCTGAACTGCTGAGGCAACAGTGATGGCCTCCCTTGAGGCAGTTGCCAGGCAAGATAATGTTGATTCTCCTAAGGAGACACCCTGTTTGCTTCTAGACCTAAAGTAGGCCAAAGTCCCACCGTGGGCACCTAGAAGTGAGGTTCGGAGTGTGACCCATGAGAAGGTGTGCTACCCTCAAAAAGAACTGCTTGAGTTTTCTAATTTATATAAGCAGAAATCTGGAGAACAGGCATGGGAATGAATGTTAAGGGTGTGGGGTAATGGTGGAAGAATCATAGAGTTGGATCAGCTACATTTATTAATTTGGTCCCACTATGTAGGAATTCTGCATTTAATCTTGTAGTTCATGAAGCTGAAAAAGGTTATAATAGTCTGTTTACTTGGTTACCTGAAATATTGATTAAAAGATGCACCACTGTGAATGAGCTGGAAATGCCTGATTTCCCTTGGTTTAATGTAGAGGAAGGGATCCAAAGGCTTAGGGAGATTGGGATGGTGGAGTGGATTAGGTCACTTTATTCTTACTCTTCCCAGCTGGAAGTGTCCAGAAGATATACCCTTGACCAGTGCTTTGTAAAATAGGTTTGTGAGGGCAGCACTCGCATCTTTGAAGAGCCCTGTAATTGCTCTTCTATGTCAGATGTAACAGTAAGAACCAGAGTCACCGAACTACAAAATTTAAATACAATGAGAATAATTGGATCATAAGGTGGCAGAGGCCAAGTGGTGGCACTCAACTGTCAAAGATAAGTGTGCGTAGCTACTGTCAGGTACAGCAGAGGCAAAGCAGCAATCAGAAGAGTCTGACTCATGTTGAGCTCTGGCATTGGCTAATTAATCACGGTGTTCCTGTAAGTGAAATTCATGGGAACCCTACTGCATTGCTACTTAATTTATGTAAGCAGAAAACTTCCAGGTCAAATGGATGAAAGAGTACTTCCAATTGTAAAAATAGAGAATGGTGTTCCCTCAAGCAATTTCCAGACTTGAGCCAGTTTACAGACCCAGAAGCCCTTAAATGAAGGGGAGGCAGGCCAGGTTCCCTTGAGAAAGGACCCCACTACACTGCCAACAATTTATGCAGTGAATCTTTCTCCCATCCTTCCCCATGGAGACCTCTGATCTATTACCAGGGTAACTGTGCACTGGGGAAAGGGAAATGATCAGACATTTTGGGGAATACTGAACACTGGCTCTGAGCTGATGTTGATTCCAGGGCATCCAAAATGCCACTGTGGTCCTCCAGTTAAAGTAGGCTCTTATGGAGGTCAGGTGATTAATGAAGTTTTAGCTCAAATTCGACTTACGGTGAGTCCAGCGGATCCCCAGACTCATCTTGTGGTCATTCCCCCAGTGCCACAACGCATAATTGGCATAGACACATTTTGCAGCTTGCAGAACCCCCATAGAAGCCATTGGAGCTGCTGCTACCTAGAAAAACAGTAAATACAAAACAATATCACATCCCTGGAGGGATTGCAGAGATTTGTGCCACCATCAAGGACTTGAAAACACAGGGGTGGTGATTCCCACCACAATATCCCCATTCACCTCTCCCATTTGGACTGTGCAGAAGACAGATGGATCTTGGAAAATGACAGTGGATTATTGTAAGCTTAACCAAGTGGCGACTCCAATTGCAGCAGCTGTACTAGTTGTGATTTTATTGCTTGAGCAAATTAACACATCTCCTGGCATCTGGTTTGCAGCCATTGACTTGAAAAATGCCTTTTTCTCCATTTCTGTCCATAAGACCCACCAGAAAGAATTTGCCTTAGCTGGAAAGGCCAGCAATATACCTTTACTGTCCTACCTCAGGGGGAATATTAACTATCCAGATTTGTGTCATAATCTTATTCAGAGAGACCTTGATCACTTTTCGCTTCCACAAGATATCACCCTTGTCCATTTTATTGATCATATTATGCTGATTGGATCCAGTGAGCAAGAAGTAGCAAACACACTGCACTTATTGGTGAGACATTTGTGTGCTAGAGGATGGGAAACATTCAGGGACCTTCCACCTTAGTAAAATTTGTAGGGGTCCAGTGGTGTGGGGCCTATTGTAATATTCCTTCTAAGGTGAAGGATAAGTTGCTGCATTTAGCCCTTCCTACAACTAAGAAAGAGGCACAAACCTAGTGGGCCTATTTGGATTTTGAAGGAAGCACATTCCTCATTTGGGTGTGTTACTCTGGCCCATTTATTGAGTGACCCAAAAAGCTGCCAGTTTTGAGTGAAGTCCAGAACAGGAGAAGGCTCTGCAACAGGTGCAAGCTTCTGTCCAAGCTACTCTACCACTTGGGCCATATGAACCAACAGTTACAGTGGTGCTTGAGGTGTCAGTGGCAGATAGGGATGCTATTTGGAGTCTTTGGCAAGTCCCTATAGGTGGGTCCTAGAGGCCTCACACCAGAGGGCTCTAGGATTTTGGAGCAAAGCCTTGCCATCTTCTGCAGATAACTACTCTCCTGAGAGACAGCTCTTGGCCTGTTACTGGGCTTTGTTGGAAACTGAATGACAATGGATCATTAAGTCACCATGTGACCTGAACTGCCTCTCATGGACTGGATGCTTCCTGACCTATCTAGCCGTAAAGTGGGCTCTGCACAGGAACATTCCATCATCAAATGGAAGTGGTATATATATGATTCGGCTTGGACAGGTCCTGAAAGCACAAGTAAGTTACATGAGAGAGTATGCCCATGGTCTCCATTCCTGCCACCCTGCCTTCTCTTCCCCAGCCTGCACTGATGGCCTCTTGGGGAGTTCCCTATAATCAGTTGACAGAGGAAGACCAGACTAGGGCCTGGTTCACAAATGGTTCTGCATGATATGCAGGCACCACCCGTAAGTGGACAGCTGCAGCACTACAGCCCCTTTATAGGAAATCCCTGAAGGACAGAGGCGAAGGGAAATCTTCCCAGTCAGTAGAACTTCAAGCAGTGCACCTGGTTGTGCACTTTGCATGGAAGGAGAAAAGGCCAAATGTGAGATTTTATACTGACCCATGGGCTGTAGCCAATGGTTTGATTGGATGGTTAGGGACTTGGAAGAAGTATGATTGGAAAATTGATGACGAAGAAATTTGGGGAAGAGGTATGTGTGTGGACCTCCCTGAGTGATAAAAAAAAAACTGTGAAGATATTTGTATCCCATGTGAGTGCTCACCAACAGGTGACCTCCACAGAGGAGGAGTTTAATAATCAAGTTGATAGGATGACCCATTCTGTGAACACCATTCAGGCTCTTTCCCCAACCATCCCTGTTGTTTCCCAATATGCCCATGAACAAAGTGGCCATGGTGGCAGGGATGGATGTTACACATGAGCTCAGCAACACAGACTTCCACTCACCAATTGTGACCTGGATACACCACTGCTGATTGCCCAATTTGCCAGCAGCAGAGGCCAACACTGAGCCCTCAATATGGCGCCATTCCTCAGGGTGATCAGCCAGCCACCTGGTGGCAGGTTGACTATATTGGACCTCTTCCCTTAGGGAAAGAGCAGAGGTTTGTCCTTGTTGGAATACACACTTACTCCAGATATAGGTTTGCCTATCCTGCATGCAGTGCTTCTGCCAAACTATCATCTGTGGACTCATGGAATGCCTTATCCACCATCATGATATTGCACGAAGCCTTGCCTCTGACCAAGGCACTCAATTTACGGCTACAGAATTGTTGCAGTGAGCTCATACTCATGGAATTCATTGGTCTTACCATGTTCTCCATCATCGTGAAGCAGCTGGATTGAAGGAACGGTGGAATGGCCTTCTGAAGTGACAATTACAATGCCTACCAGGTGACAATACTTTGCAGGGCTGAGGCAAATTTCTCCAGAAGTCTGTGTATGCTCTGAATCAGCTTCCAATATATGGTATTGTTTCTCCCATAACCAGGATTCATGGGTCCAGGAATCAAAGGGTGGAAGTGGAAGTGGCACCACTCACCATCACCCCTTAAAGTGAAGGCATTGTGATCCACTAGCAAAATTTTTGTTTCTTGTTCCCATGACATTATTTTCTGCTGGCCTAGAGGTCTTAGTTCCAGAGGGAGAAAACTGCCACCAGGAGACATAAAAATGATTCCATTAAACTGGAGGTTAAGGGTGCCACCTGGACACCTGGGGCTCCTCCTATCTTTAAGTCAATAGGCTAAGAAGGGAGTTGCAGTGTTGGCTGGGGTGATGGACCAGGACTATCAACATGAAATCAGTCTACTATTCCACAACTGAGGTAAGGAAGAATATGCATGGAATACAGAGGATTCATTAGGGTGTCTCTTAGTATTACCAAGTCCTGTGATTAAGGTCAATGGGAAACTACAACAGCCCAATTCAGGCAGGACTGCAAATGGTCCAGACCCATCAGGAATGAAGAGTTGGGTCACTCCACCTGGCAAAAAAAAAAAAAAAGTGTGTGTGTGTATATATATATACACACACACACACACATATATACACATACTGTTTAGGTGCTTGCTGAAGGCAACAGGAATACAGAATGGGTAGTAGAAGAAGGTAGTAACCAATACCAGCTGCAATCACATGGCCAGTTGCAGAAATGGGGACTGTAATTGTCATGAGTATTTCCTCCTTCTTGTGTTAGAAATATGTTTGTGCATGAATACACCTGCACTAAGAAAATGTCTTCATTTTATTTCCTGTTTTCTTTATCATTTGACATAGGACTTACTGAGTTAATATCAATATTTAAGTATTGCTAACTTTATGTAATAGCATTTGGGTTGGGGATTGGTGCATTTTTGGTTGTAGGAAGGTTAGTTGTCTTATGCTAGGCATAACTGATGACCTTATTATTGTCTTTATTTGAAGATTTTGTATAATCTCACGAGATGTGTATGGGTTCAAGTTGACAAGGGGTGGACTTGTGATAGTTAATAGCTAGTTTCCAGTTGATTGGATTAAAGGATGCCGAGTATTGATCCTGGGTGTGTCTGTGAGCGTGTTGCCAAAGGAAATTAACATTTGAGTCAGTGGGCTAGGAATAGCAGACCCACCCTTAATCTGAGTGGGCACTATCTAAACAGCTACCAGCATGGCCAGAATATAAAGCAGGCAGAAAAATGTGAAAAGACTATACTGGTTCAGCCTTCCAGCCTACATCTTTCTCCTGTGCTTCATGCTCTCTGACCTCAAACAGCAGACTCCAAGTTCTTCAACTTTGGAACTCGGACTGATTTCCTTGCTCTCCAACTTGCAGGCCTACTGTGGGACCTTATGATTGTGTGAGTTAATACTCTTTAATAAACTTCCCTTTATATATATATCTATATAGGGAAATATAAGATATATAATTATATATTATGTATTATATATTATATATTGTATATATAATATACATATAATATATACATAGAATAATATATAAATTATATACAATATATAAATAGAATAATATATATATTATTATTCTATAATTATTACATATTTGATGTTTGAAAATTTATCTGGGTTTGTTTCAGGATCCAGGATACAGTCTTTACTGGTCAATGAATCTGGTATACATGAAAAATTATAGGCACTTTGCAATTTATTGGATATTGGTCTATAGGTCAATTAAGTTAATTGTGTTTCTTAAAGAGTGTATATGCTTGCTGATGTTTCTTCTATTTTGTCAATGACATAACAATTTGTTCACATTTTCTCTTATAATTACCGATGCCTGCTTCTTTATCTAGTACCATTATTTTTGCTTTATATATTTTGATGCTGTGCTGGTAGAGAACACTAATATTATGATATTCGCCTGTGAAAATTGCCCTTTTATCATTTTGAAATATCTCATTTAATTTCTAGTGATGCTTCTTGCATCAAGAATTACTTTGTATGTAGTGGTTTAGGTAAAAATATAAAATGTTTTACAGTAATTTTAATGCCTTATTCTCTACTTTACATGAAAAATAGTTTTCCAAAAATGCAGAGAAGTAACTTCCCCTACTATATTTTTAATCTTCTTTGTCTTTTATTTGGAATTTGTTTCAGTGAGCTATTGTATCCCATTCTGTTGATCACAATAATTTGCATACCTCTACTTGCAAATTATACTCCTCTCCTTCCACAAACAACAAAATTCTCATCCAGTAATGATACCTGACTGAATGCTAAGAATCTTATTATCTCAGATATGATTTTGATTATTTTTGTTTCAGGAAACTGTGCCCTAAAAAGAAAATTTATCTGCCCTACACATCCAACATACCATGGTGAAGTGGGAAAAGGTGAACAGAAAGCAGCACTTTTATCTAAAAATGGAGACTGTAAAATGCATAGTAATCAATATATGTAGTGGCTTAAGCAGATACGTATGTCCACCGGTCAGGTGTGGCTAGGTCTCTCCAAACTAGGGGTAGGAAAAGATTATTATTGATCAGATGTCCGTGCTGCTTCTGGGGAGTTGCGCTATGATTCATTTTTCTACATCACACTTGGATCCAGTTTTTGAGCTACCTATCCATTTTAACTATTCTGTTTGCTCATTTTTAAAAGAGCTTTAAAATATATCGATTATTTGGCATTTGAGATGTTTTCTCAGACTGTTTCCTGCCAGGAAATAGAAAGACGGAAGGGTAAACATCTCTTTGCATTTGTTTCATAGAGACCAGTTTTCTTTTAACTGAGACAAATGGCACTTTTTTTTTCCTTAAAAGTTCATTCCATTTTGTCCTTTTTAAGATATATTCAATGATTTTCCTTTCATAATGATCTCTGATCAACTGACAAGGTTTATTACACTTTCTCCTCTATTATCTTGTTATTATATATTTCTTTGTTATTCTTTGGATAATTCTCAAAGATTACAACACAAATCCTTGATTTATTGTGCTGTGTCTTAAATTGGTTATTTTACCACTTCTCATACAATATTTGGACCTTCCATCCCAGAAATCCAAGCACCATAAGCCCCTGAACCTAATTATCAACATCCCATAAGTAACACTATTGTTGTCATGTATTTTAATATAGTTTAAAATCATCAACACATTATTTTTATCTTACATAGTTAATTGTTAGTTAAACGCATACACATATTTTATTTTCTCTCCTTGCTCTTTATTTCCTCCTATCGTTCAGTAATTTCAGGTGCTTCATTTTTTTCTTTTGTCTAAAGAAATGTTCTGTAATATTTCTTTTAGAGCTATTTCTATGGTTGATTATCTTAGATTTAGTTGTTCAAATATATCTCTACTGTTCACTGAGATAATATTTTTATTATAAAATTCTGGTTTGTTATTTATTTTTCAAGCATATTAAAAACTTCATTTTATTATCATACATCATTTCTGCTGAAACGTTTAGCATTGGTCTAATTACTGCTCCTGTGATGGTAATGCATCTTGCTTCCTCTGGTTAATATTAAGATGCTCTCTTTGCTTAAGTCTTTCAGTAGTAGTATTACGGTGTGTGTGGTAGGCTAAAAATACCTCCATCTCCGAAAATATATATTCACTTGCTAGTCTTCAGAACCTGTAAATATTATCTTACATGACAAGTGAGGCAATAATTTAAGGATCTTGAGAGGAAGCATTTGTCCTGCATGATCCAGGTGGGACCTAAATGCAACCACATGTACTCTTATGAGAGGCGAAACTTGTTTTGATACAGACACATAGAGAAGAAGGCAACGTGAAGACCGAGGCAGAGATTGGAATGATGCAGCCACAAGCCAAGGACTGCCACAGAATGCTGGGCAGCCACCAGAAACTCCATGAGGCAAGGAAGGAATTCTTCCCTACAGTCTCTGGAGGGAGGCCCTGCTGGTGCATTGATTTCAGACTTTCCGTATCCAGAAATGTGAGGCAATAAGTTTCTGTTATTTCAAGTCACTGTGTTTGTGGTAGTTTTTTATAGCAGACCTAGGAAACTTAAACATGTCAAGCTGTGGTTTCTTTATATTTATTCTTCTTGGATTTTGCAGAAAATCTGGAAAATGTAGGGGAATGTATATAAAAAGTGTTTTTATTTTTTAATTGTCTTTTCAAAAGGTGTTTATGCTCCTTCTCACTCCTCTCCTGGGAATTCAGTTATCACACATTATACCAGTTCACTATGTTGGCTATATCTCTTCATCTCTGTTCTTCATCCCTCTTCTTCCTCTACTCTGTTTATTTTCATCTTTCTATTTTCTAATTGTATAGTTTCTGATTTATGGATTTTTTTTTCCTTAAGGTCTTACTTGCAGTTAAACTCATACTTGAAATTCTATATCGCATTAATATATTTTAGTTCCATTACCTCCTATTGACTTAAAAAAATAGATTTCATTCCTCTGGTTTAGTTATCCATTTTTGTATTTATGTTTTTCAAAACATAATTTGTACTCACTTTAAACATTACTCATTATTTTAGTAATAACATAACTATACAGATAATCTGTAAATGAGATTCTGACATCTGTTTTATCCTGAGATATATGGTAATTGATACTGTTTCATATGATGTGTAATAAATTTTGATTGAATGCACAAATTGTGAATGACTAAGTGCAGGGCCTCCAGATGATGTTATCTTCTACCCATAATAATTTGTTTTTTATCTGACTCACAAACAATTTACAGCGAGCTAATAAAAATGAGTGGAGAGTGATGTAGTCAAAGCCTTAAAAGTTTTCAAAAGTATTTCAATGTCTATGTTATTTCTTTCAAGCCTCTTCTTAGAAATAACTGAACTCACATTTTTATCCTTCAAGGCACATAAAACTTTTAAATACCCGGCTCATAATTGTATCCTTTAGGCAGTATCTATTATCTTGCTTTTTCCATCTCCATGTGCCTGTGCAGTTCAGGTGTAAACTATTTTATCAAGGAAAAATTGCAAGCAGAGTATTAGTCTTACCACACTGTAGTTTTCTCATTGCCTTCATGTTCCAGTTCTTTGATATCCCTGTTCTTTCAATTTTGTTTGCCTAGTCAAAGGAGGTTGCAGTAAGTTCCAAACTGACTTAGTTTAGCCTTGCAATGTAAATCAGCAAATTCCCTGGAGCTAATATATTGTTTTAAATATAGGGTTCAAGTAAGCCTGTTTTTTTTTTTTTTTTTCTAAAATTTTGTCTGTTGTTCTGGCTACCTAACTGTTCTCTGATGTCTGCAAATAACTGCTGTTTTATTTTATTTATCTTTTATAAGTAAATATGGTTTCGATGTTCATCCCCTCCAAATCTCATGTTGAAAGGTAATCTCCAATGTTGGGGGCAGGGCCTGGGAGGCAATGTGGGAGGAGTGTGTGTAATGGCAGCGGATCCTTCATGAACGGCATGGTGCTGTGTTCTTGGTAATGAGTGAGTTCTCACTCTATGAGTTCACAGGAGAGCTGGTTGTTTAGAAGATCCTCTCCTCTCCTGCCTTGCTCTCTTGCTCCCTCCCTCTTGTTCCCTCTCTCACCATGTGACATGCCTCCTCCCCCTTTACCTTCTGACATGGTTAGAAGCTGGCTGACGCCCTCACTAGAAGCAGATGCTGGCTCTATGCTTCTTATACAGCTTACTGTAAGCCAAAATAAATCTCTTTTTAAAAATAAATAACCTGGCCTCAGGTATCTCTTTATAACAATGCAAACAGTAACAGAAGTGCTCTCAGCAAAGATTAGTTTGATATCAGTTACTTCATAGTCTGCAGCAATATCCCAGAAACAATTATGTTAAAGGGAGCAGCTATGGCAATATCTTGAATAATGAATGTTGTTGCCTATACATTAAATAATTTGAAATGGAATAGGTTATAGCTATGTTTTTCATGACTCAGTATTATTCTTCTCAGTTAAATTTTCATGAACTTATCAGAATTATTACATCTTTGATAAGCCTTGTTGAAATAGCTGGTAGCCTGATAATAGAAAAAAAAAAAAATCTTGTATACCTGGTAGCCTTTGGGGAGTGAGATTAGAATTAATTTGTTTTGGTAATTTTGGCATCTGTAAGTAAGTTTTTTAAAATTGGGATATAATATTTGAGTAACTGTTTGAATCTATGGAAATGAGACCAAATTTAAATAATATATTCAGTACTAGTAGAATATAAGACCTTTTAAATGACAAAAGTTAAGTAAATTTGTAGAATGGTTTTATAAATTATTTTAAACACAATTATGCATGTATTTCATATATGCCTTTAGTTTTCTTTTAATAACATTAAAAGAAAATTAGGTGTTTTTACACTTCCATTCTTTCCTACCTCATCTAGTATGCCCAATAGCAAGTCCCTGTTTTCCTTTAGCAGAAGAAATTTAACTTCAGCTAACAAATAAATGAGTGCAAGCCTGTTCCAGCTATGTCCCTTAAAGAAATGTGTTGGTAAAGGAGATATTATTTGAAACAAAAGGAAATTCTGATTCATTCAGTCTCTGGTGAAATCATCCAAGAGGGCTAAAAACGAATGAACTGACCAAGGAGATTAATGGAAGTCTTTGAAGCACAGAAATCAGTGAACTCAGATTCAGGTAGAAAACATTGGGTATATTGCATGAGTTTTGACTGCAACCATATGGAGGGGTAATAGTAAAATTGCAGCTTCTAGTGAGTGAATTGAAACCAGAGATGTGGTGATGGCCTTGTCATATTCCACTCCTACTTCTACATGAGTCCTTTGCCTTGTTCACATAGGATCCGGAAAATCCAGAGTTAAATGGCTTTGTGTTACAGGCCCAAATCCCTGTACATCTCTAGGACCTTTTCTATAAACGTTCTTTTATAATTAGAATTTCATTTCTTTTGCATATAACAGATACCACTATAGTGGTTAAGTAAATAAAAATGGATTTTTCTCACTGTGTTTATTGACTGAAGACATACAGTTGTTCAAAGAACAAAACTCATCTTTCTCTTCGGTTCTTAACACATGATTTTCATCTATCTAATGTTAAGGGAATTACTCGTCCTCTGTGTACCATTTCCAAGTGCTATCCAGAAAAAGAGAGGGGAGAAAAGGATTAAAGACATGCAAAAGCTAAATCTTCCCCTTTATATAAGGAGAAATGAAAGGTTTTAAAAAAATGTAGTATATTTTTTCTTGCATATCATTAAGCACAAGTACATACAGATTAGATGAAGCAGTAAGGAAATAGGGGTTTATAAAAGTAGTGTCACTCATTTTCTTATCAATCAAATCTTTTTCACTTAATCAAACCAACAGAAGAATAAATTTGAGTCAATAACCTGCAGTATCTCTACAACCCTCCCAGTGAGAAGAGCTGTTACCTATTGTTCATCCCTTACAAGCATTTGTCCATGGGAGGCTCAGGGACTTCAGTGTTTCAGAGATGATCATCATCATAGCAACCATGTTCACAATACGAATTCTTCATGATATCATTGGGCTCTGAGTTATTAATACCTAAAACACAGTGGCTTAAACATGATATTTACATATTTCTGTTATGGTTGCTCTATCCTGGATTGATATGGCAGCATGGCTCCCCAAGAATTTTAATTATCTGGCTTCTTTTCTATCTATTTCATCATTCCTTGCCATGACCTTTATCTTAGTAATCCAAAATGGAGCTCATTTCCTCAATTCAATAGCAAAGACAAAGCGTCAGGTTTCTCTTTTGGAAATTTTCCTGCAAGCCACTGAATAGGACTTATGTACGCTTTCAGTTTGCTGAGACTTAGTCCCTTGTTATTTTTACCATTAAGGGAGGATGACAAATGGAGGGTTGTTAAGTGGAAATCAGTTAATAAATGGATATTGATTTAAGGAAAATACTGGCAGTGTCTACTATAACATTCTTTAATACAAAAAGTGATCAATTCTACACAGCTTCTGGAATAGTAGCACATTTTAACTTCCAAGAAGGTCTAGAGTTATGCCTGTGGTTTGCAAAAGAACTGTCTGTGATGGTGGAAATGTACTTTCATACAGTCCAAGATGGCAGCCACTACCGTATCTAGCTTTTGGGCACTTAGAATTTGGTTATCATGATTAAGTAACTTAATTTTCTATTTTATTTCATTTTAGTTTAATTAAATTTATATAAATAGTCACATGGAAATGGTGGCTACCATACTGAATTGTGTGTGTCTTGACTTAGTAGAGAACTTAAGTTCCTCAAACATGACTCAACCTCTGGAAATAAAGGTAAGTATCTTCAAACCACTTTCACCGGAACAAAGAAAGCAATTTTAATATCCATCCAGATATTTTATGTAAATAATTTTTTGTATACATTTTTATTTGTCTTTGCATCGTAATTTCATGTGATGTGAAAATGAACAATCAATGGCTCTATAGGCTCTATACCAGTAAATTTTAATGGGAACAGAGGGAAAATGCCTTTTAAAAAGTTTTGTGTTTTTTTAAGCTGTGACTTTTTAATTTTTTTTTTTCAGCAGAGCTTTAACCCAGGTTTTCAGAGAGTAAGAGCATATCCTCAAATACCCTTCCACTTTCTCCTCTCCACTGTAAGACTCTTATATAAATCTGCTGCAAAGGTGACCTACAAAGCTATAACTTACTGAAATGAGCCCTCAGAGTCTTGCTCAGGATCTGGAGCTCACAATGAAAGATTATTGAGGTTTTCAGCAGAAAAGCTGTCAATTAGATGTACAGTTTGCCATAACAGCTCCAGGGTATAAACCTGAATTCCTCTGTGAATTTACTGGATCTATTTTGCAGCCACAGGGCCAAGCACACAACTCGCCATTTGCTTCAGGAGATCCAGATGTTCACCTTATTTGGATGTGTACCAGGAATCGTATTGTGAGTTTGATGCATCATTGACCTTATAGCATTTTGGGATTTTAGTTCAAACACTTATTTTTAAAAGTATGTTTATTTTTTCTGACTATAAAGTGATACAGATTCAATGGGGATAATTTAGAATGTATGAAAAATATGAACAAATTATAGTTACTTGTAATTCTACAACATAGTGATAATGACTGTTATCATATTTCTTCTAAGTTGGGAAAACTGCTATTTTCATTAACTTTGCTTTACCATGCAGCTTTTTTTAAAAGTGTTTTCTTCCCCAACCATTGCTCCTTCATTTCTCATTCACACATCTCAATGCACTGCCATCTGGCTCCTTTCCTGTCAATCCCTTGTAGCTTCTGTTGTCATGGCCACAAATGATATTTTTTTTTCTTTGTCACTAATTCGAATGGACGCTATTCAGTCTATCTTGCTTAAATTATCTGCCGTACTTCAGAATCCTGCCCTATCACTTAGGGAAGTTAATAAAAGCTGCTGAGTCAGACTGCTTCCAACTCATTGCTTAAGCCTTTGGGACTAAACCCAGTCAACTCCGTGTGCCAAGAAAGAATTAAGACTCAGTCTATTTTGCCTCACTAGCTAGTTTACCCCAAAACTTCACCAAAGGTGCAAGTATATGTGCTCAATTCTTATGAAGTAACCATCTGTAACATTATTTTGTGCTCATTATCTTTTTCATGATGTTATGGTTTGGGTTTGTGTGGACGCCCAAATCTCATGTCAAATTGTAACCTCAGTGTTGGAAGAGGGGCCTGATGGAAGGTGATTAGATCAGGGGTTTGGATTTCCCCCTTGCTGTTCTCATGACAGTGAACTCTCACGAGACCTGGTTGTTTAAAAGTGTGTAGCACCTCCCGCTTCACTCTCTTCCTCCTGCTCTGGCTGTGTAAGACATGCCTGCTTCCCCTTCACCTTCCGCCATGATTGTAAGTTTCCTGAGGCCTCACTAGCCCTGTTTTCTGTATAGTCTGTGGAAGCATGAGCCAATTAAACCTTTTTACTTCATATATTACCCAGTTCCAGATATTTCTTTATAGCAGTGCAGGAATGGACTAATACACATGGCTATTCTTTCTCCCAGAACATGTCATTATGGAAAGATAGTCACATAGTCACCCATACCCAATTCAGAAACGGCTCTACAACTCAGATACATGTTCTCAAATTCTAGTCTCCAGAGCAGGGGATTCGACAAGGTGAAGTACATGTCACCAGTGGCACAAATCAGAAACATTTGGAGAACTGATATAGTCCTGATAAATTTTAACGACTTAAAGCACAGAGAAGCAGTGACTGATTTTCTCACATTGGAAGAAGCCTACTAACGATTGAAACCAAGACACAAAAGAAAAGAGAAACAAGAGAAAGCAACATTGTTTGGAATTGTCCTGGAATCTAGCTAGCTAGCTCTTGGGTCTTTTACTCTGAGTCGGTAAACTACTTTTTTTTTTTTTTTTTTTGCATCTCTCTCTCTCTCTCTCTCTCTTTCTCTCTCTCTCTCATTTATGATCTATCAGGATACTAAAGCGAAAGATCTCTGACTAATAGTTCCTTTGAATAACTTTGTAGGAACAAATGAAACCTTTCTCCTTTGGCCATATTTACTGTATTCCACCTGGAAAACCTGAGCCATGATTACAGGAATTACAAGGAATGTACTCATTTTAGATTCCTCTATTCACTTGTCTGCCCTTCATTCGTGGGCCTGAGGCAATCCTAATCTCACTTTGGCCTGCATTGGAATCACCAATATGGCTTCCTAATAACAAAATTGCTGAACCTCACCCCAAACTTTCTGATCCATTTGTTCTGGGGTGGGGCCCAGGAACTGCATTTCTAAAACTGTTGGTGCCACTGATCTGGTGACAGCAGTTTAGGAACCACCATTATAGACAGTTATTTTTGCTTTCCTTCATTTAGAAACTCCCTGAACTTTTGAAAGCCACACATCTCTGCCTCTTTATAAAGACTTTAAGAGATCTTAAGCACCTGTTTTCTTCTTTATGTCATTAACCAAATTTGAAATTCTGTTTTGGGGTGTATGCTTTTTGAAAATTGTATCTGTTCTATTGTGCTGTACATGACAATTATTAAAACTCAGATTACTTTCCATGTTTAGATATATAGAATTTAGTGTGGTAAAGTGAGGAATAAAAGAGGAATAAAAAATGTTGGTTGATAATCACAATTCATATTAATCGAAGTGAGTTATTATGAATGGATATATTTAAGCATTGTATATTTCCCAAAGAATTATAGTTGACCCAAAAAACCCCACAAAATAAACGCAATACCACAAAATAAATGGCATTTAATTGAGGCAATCAAGAGGGAAGATAAATTAATATAATAGGGTATAAAGCCAGTTAAAAGACAGGTCCGTAAAATGTATATAACATAGCTCCCTTATGTTGGCTACTATTTGGCTGAATTCATTCTTTCTAATTCTTAGGCATAGAGACAGATCAGTAAGAAAGGATGAAAATATACAAAGTCATCTCATCACATGAGGGTTTGTTATTTTCATTCAACTTAAATGTATTTGAATATTGATAATTTGTTATGAAATTATAGTTTGCATTTACCTTACATTTTTTGGTCCAATTTATCTGTAAGGAGGATAATTAAGATAAAGGATTCTCTGCTAAACTACAGGTACTCTAATGTTTACAGATATAATTACTATATATAGTAGATATATAGTATTATATATATATTATGTTGATATATATTATTATATATAATTATTATACATATAACTATTATAGTGTATAATTACATATTATATGATATATAAATATATTCTATGTAATTATATATAATTTTTATAAATATAATTATAGTATATAACTATATACAATACTATGTATCTACATAGTATTTTATTATATAAAATTGTATATCATATAATACTATATATAATACTATAGATATATGTATCTACATACTATTGTATGTACAGAATATATATAAAATACTATATATAGTATTAAAATATATTTATTCATTGTATTAAGATTGATACATAATATATATTTATAAAGGGAGATTTAAGACTATCTGACAAGTGTAAATTAATATTGCTACTAACATGATAGTGTTAATTAACTAAAATGAAGAAGTGTGAATTACATGCATTTGTTTTTAGCAGAAGATCACATTAGTTTTAGACGACGCTAGAGATTGAGAAGCGAAGACAGAAGAATGAGGATGGTTATGAAGAAGAGTCACGAAGAAATAAGAGAATAAAGGTAACTCCGTTGTGGATAAACCACACAATAAAACACAAAATATTATTAAATAGTACAGAATTTAACTAACATCCAGGATGGTACAATATTGTTGAGGTAAACTTTTACTTTTAAAAGACATTTTTCATTATTCATAATTCTCTATAGTGCCTATATTTTGATTCCTGTTCATGGAAGAAAATGTTGCCAAGCAGCTGTTCTTTAATTTGAAGTCATAGCTCTAGGGCTCAATAGATTCATTGTAAGATCTAACTATTAAACACACTTGCACCTGCGAAAGCTAGACAATTCCAGTCAAACTTTTCCGGTTTATATGTGAAGAAGCCAGAATTTATACCATGTCCAAAATATACCTGGACTGTGCTTTACAGCTAATACATAGGGGCAAAATATTTTAAATAATCTTATAGCTTGAATGAGAAAAATATTTGTTAACAATTTTCTTTATGCATTTTTCTTAAAACCTAAGTAAATTTTCATGAAGAATGCCATTTATGTATAAAATTTTAATATGTTTAATACTTGTAAGTAAATAAGTGCTAAAATTAAGTTCCTTGCTCAAATAATTAAGACCTGTCTTAAATCTTAAGAGACTAATACAGAGCTCTTAAAACTGATGATGAACTTTGTTTAAATCACACCTTATTCCCATTGCCCATTATCTTAGTTATTATTAAAAAAAAAAAAAAGTCTGAGACCGGGTAATTTATAAAGTACAGATTTTTTTTCCTTACATTTATGAAGTTGGGAAGTCCACGGTTAAGATCTTGCCAGTGAAAGCCCAGTCTCTCTGCTTCTAAGATGGTGCCTCGTTTCTACAAACTCTAGAGGAGAAGAATGCTGTGTCCTCACGTGGCATAAGGGAGGAAGGGGTTAAAAGGGGCAAACTTCCTCAGTCAAATCCTTTTATAATCTAATCCCATTAATAAGAACATAACCTTCACGTCTGAAGGTCCTCCTAAAGACCAAACCTCTTGATACCGTTGCCTTGGTGATTAGCTTTCAATGTGAATTTTGCAGGAAACAGCATCATTCAAACCAAAGCCTTCTGGCCCTCTCCCTCCTCCAAAAATTATATCTTTCTTACACAGAAAACACATTCATTCCAATCCAATAGCCACCAAAAGAATCAGTTTATTCTGGGGTCAACTTGAAAGTCTAAGTCAAATGTCTTATTTAAATATTATCTGAATCAGACATGGGTGAAATTCAAGGCACAGTTCATCCTGAGGCAAATTCCCTTCCGGGTGTTAGCCTGTGAAATCAAACAAGTTATGTGCTTCCAGAATACAATGGTAGGACAGCCATAGGGTAAACATTTCTATTATAGAAGAAATAGGCAAGAAGATAGAAGTAACAGGCTTCCAGTAAGTCCAAAAATCCAACAGGGCAAACAGCATTATATCTTAAACTTTGAGAATAATCTTCTTTATTCTATGTCTCACCCTCCAGACACACTGGAGTAGGGGTTGAACACTCAGGTCTCCAGGGGATCATGCCCTCATGATTTTGCTTGGCACAGCCCAAGTTGCAGCTCCTGGAAGTAGGAGTCAGATGCCTGTGGCTCTCCCAGGCTGGCCTTGAACATTGGTGACTCTGTAGGTTTGGGTTTTTGCAAGTGTCCTTGCACCCACAGCACTACTAAACATTGCCTTAGCAAAGGCTCTCTGAGGTGGCCCCATACTGGCAGCAGTTCTGTGCCTGGGCCCTGATGTTCTACAGGGAATCCTTTAAAATCTAGGTGGAGGTAGTCATGCCTCCACAGCTCCCTTGCAATCTGCATGCATACAGAGTGTGGATGAAAGCAAACCTCAATGCCTGCATACTTTGGAGCCATGGCCCCATCCCACACCTCGACCCACTTTAGCCATAATTGGGGCAACCCAGGAGTATTACACCAGATGTGGGAAGCAGAGACTTGCGACTTCCCTGGACAGCAAGCCCCAAGGTCCCATGGATACCCTGGGCCCTCCCTTGGTAGTGTTCTCCGCTCAAGGCTCTAGCACTCTGGACCTGTGATGGACATGGCAGCCTTGAAGATCTCCAAATTCCTACAAGGTTGTGGTTCCACTGTATTAACTAGCACATGGCTTCCTTTATTATTTATTGATATAATAATTTATGTATCTACAGTATGTATGTGAGTGTTTGTGACATGAATAGAATATGTAATGAACAAGTCAGGGTAATTTGGGGTATTTGTCACCTCAGGTGTTTATCATTTTTATGGGTTGGTATCACTTCAAGAAAAATCTGTGCTTGTTCAGGTTAACCTAAATAATAAACAGAAAGGAAGACTCTCTTTAAAAAAATGATGTTTATTAATAATGGGCATTGTAATGAGAATTTGCATACTGCAGTAAACTATGTGCCTATTACGGGAGATAAAGGAAGATGAAGGTTTTTAAAGGAAAAACATAACTTTTTTAGAGGATTGCCTGATAGGTTTTAGATGCTTATTCTTGGCTATAAGAATCAAGAACAAGGGTGACACCAGATCAAGACTGAACTGGCAGTTGCTTGGCAGACGTCGTCTTAGAAGTATTTGTGTGTGTGTGGGTATATAAAGTTGCAATGGCCCTTGGGCAAGTTTTTTCTGCAGTCTTTTGTGATAGTTCTTGTTATCAGATGTCCTACATGAACAGGCTCCCTAAAAGTGCTTTTCCTAGCTCAATTTTTCAGTGTTTCAACAAAAGTGA
The DNA here is from genome assembly GCF_003255815.1 of Theropithecus gelada. NCBI lineage: Eukaryota > Metazoa > Chordata > Mammalia > Primates > Cercopithecidae > Theropithecus > Theropithecus gelada. The sequence continues at coordinate 26,276,337 of NC_037673.1, read as the reverse complement.
TTCCATTTTAATCTTGAAAATGTTCACACTCACTAATATTTCTACATTAACTACTACTGTTATACAATTGAGAGATATGTAAAGAGCAGGATTTAAGCAGGTAGTATTTAAATAGCTAAACAAGGCCTGGCGCAGTGGCTCAAGCCTGTAATCCCAGTGCTTTGGGAGGCCAAGGCGGGCAGATCACCTGAGGTCAGGAGTTCGAGACCAGCCTGGCCATCATGGTGAAACCATGTCTCTACTGAAAATACAAAAGTTAGCTAGGCATGGTGGTGCATGACTGTAATCTTGGCTACTCAGGAGGCTGAGACAGGAGAATCGCTTGAACCCAGCAGGTGGAGTTTGCAGTGAGATAAGTTCGTGTCTCTGCACTCCTGCCTGGATGACAGAGCAAGACTCTATCTCAAAAAGAAAAAAAAAAAAAAAAGAAAGAAAGAAAACAATATATTAAAATAAATACATATTGAAACAAGAAGTTTTTAGCCTGTTTTATTCTTCCTCCCAGCTTGTTAAGACAGACGTACAAAAGCATTTCAAGGAAAAGTTAAGGGTGATTAATATTGCTAAATTAAAATAGTGTTATTATAGGAAGAGAAGAGAGTGAACATTGTAAAGAAACACACATTTTCTTTCTACCTTTTAAAAACATTGCTGCAGTAGAGACTGACTTATCTTTTTTCTTTAAACTATTGGTTGGTAAAAATAGTTTTGAGAGGCACTGAGGTATATGCTACTCGCTTTTAAGATAAGAGGCCTTGAGAATGCTTTATGTACCTCTTGTTAGACAAAATTGCTTTATTCCTAGAGACTTTTGTTCCTTTTTATTATATTGGTAGTGTTTTATTTCCATATGGGCTTTATACATTTCTTTCTTCAATATGTAATATTGACTATCTCTCCTTCCTTTAATATTTGATATAGAATTAACCGACTACTGCCTGTGAATGCCAAATTCCCCTAATATTTACTCACCTTCTTCATTTTTTTGCACCCCTCAATTTTTTTCCCTTGAAGGTCTACCTTATATTAGGATGAAATTTTCACATTGTTAAAGTAATAACTTTTTGGGAATGAAGTGAATGTGCAGGAAAAAGATAAACTAAAAAGAGAAAAAAGATGTAAAATTTTATTAATCACATATAAGCATCTAGATGCAAAGACATAGGTATCTATGTGTGTGTGTGTTTGGACTCACGAATACACACATATAAATAAGTGAAATTAAAAACAACATGAAGGAAAAATTTTATTAATAGTGACCTATTTCATGGGAAGCGTAAGAAATCACAGAAGTTCTGGAAAAAAAAGAAAATGCAATTAGGATTGCGAAACTGAGTTAGGATTTATAAAGCATAATTATAATTAAACTTATATTTAAAATGGATATTTACTTCTTGCTTAATAAAGCAGACTAATATTTCTAGCAATAAACATTTATCAATAAAGCAAAGTATTAAAACTAATTATGTGGATGTTTATAAAGAAATCATTTTGGAATTAATATGGTAAATAAAAAGCAAAAGCTAAGGAAATAATATGTGTAATCTGCCATGTTTATTTGACTTTAAAAAAGCGGCTTCACGGCCAGGTACGGTGGCTCACGCCTGTAATCCCAGCACTTTGGGAAGCTGAGGCGGGTGGATCACGAGGTCAGGAGATCCAGAGCATCCTGGCTAACAGGGTGAAACCCCGTCTCTTACTAAAAATACGAAAAGTTAGCGGGGAGTGGTTGTGGGCGCCTGTAGTCCCAACTACTCAGGAGGCTGAGGCAGGAGAATGGTGTGAACCCTGGAGGTGGAGCTTGCAGTGATCTGAGATGGCGCCACTGCACTCCAGCCTGGGCGACAGAGCCAGACTCCTTCTCAAAATAAAACAAAATAAAATGTGCTTCACTTAACACTACAAATTTCTACTAAAACTTTTAATTTGTTTATACATACAATATTTTAAGTTGAAATTACAATTTTTCTCACTAAATATGTGAGTTTTATGATGAGAAAAGGCAATCACAGAATGAAATAATCAAAACACATATATGACCATACACTTTATAAATTTTCTTAATTGGTTTTTCCTTTATTAACTTGGTAGAATAAACAGTACTGCAAAATATTTATTGTGCCAGATTGTGTCATTTGATCCAGAATTACTTCGAATAAATATAGCTGTAACAGGAATAGTTTTGTAGACTATTGTGTAAAAATTAATAAAATATAGATAGAATAAAAACGAATAGATAAAGGTTTTAAAAGTCATTTTGAGTATTTGTCTTGTCAGAGTCATTCAGATTTAAATAAATTATTCTAAGGAAATCTTTTGTGTGGTGTACAAATTGGGGTATACCACCATGTTGGATAGAGAAATGAATGCTGAAATATTACAGATTTAAACTCAGATTCTCTTGTTCACTTGTTACATGTGTTTCCAGGGTAGTTTCTTTATCTTAATTTTATCATTTTCAAAACAGTGCTAATAATGTATAACCTGCAGGACCATTGTACAAATATTAAGTAGTAACATATTTACAACATTTTGTTCTGAGTGTTGTATTAAATATATGTTATTTCTCTTAAATATATTCAATACATGTGCAAATAAGGGGGTGATGTTTGACATTAAGAAATTGTTAAACCATTATTTTCCCTAAGTATAGCATATTTCTATACTGCTTACTGTTATTACTAACAAAGGTGTTTGTATTCAGTCACAAAGAAGTGATATTTGAGTGATGCTTGCAAAAGATGAAGACTGTGTTAATATTGTGAATATTTAAACTATTTATATCATATAATTGTCCAAAAAATAAGTTTAATTATTTTTACCTTTTTTCCTGGAACAGTCATCTATTTTCAGCTTGGGAGAAAAAAAATTGAACAGAAACTTGTTGACACATGTTTACCCAGATTGAAATTTAAATCTGAATAAGCCAACTCACAAAGTTTCCTTTGGCTGTCCTTTTGAAAGGAATGTTCATTGTCATTTTATATTCATGAAGCAATCCAATTTAATACTGGAAAAGGAAATCTAAATTCAGAAAGGTACAGGAAAACAGATTGTTAATGAGGTGGTTTGTATATGAAACACAAAATATTTTTTTGAGTAAACAGAACAATTCTCATTGTCATCCACTATGTAATTAAAGCAACTCTTTACTCTTTATATTAGTTGCACAAAACACACATTTGCACAAAGTAAAGAAAAATCACTTACCACTATATTAGATATTAGTTTTTCCAAATGATAAACTGAAGAACCCATTAATTTTCAATATTCCTGAATAACAATGCTTCACTGAGTATGTACATACTTTTGGATATTTAAGTGACCTATCATTTCACAAAACATCAACATGAATTCCCAAATTAATCATTCATTTGTAGTCAGTGTCATAAAGGATTTATATTCCCCAAGCTTTATAACTTCTTAAATAGAAATATCTTGGGAAAAAGACAATTATCTTGACAAAATCTTTGTGTGCTTTGAATTTAGTAATTTGGTCTTGTCATATTCTTCAAAATGGTTAAAGAGATTATTAGTCATAAAATTAGCATCAGAAGGTGATAGAAAGCTTTTTATGAGAAATCCAGGTAACTAACTCTTGTTTGGGTATAAAAAAGATTTTATAGTAAGAATGTACAATGTGAGTATGAATTTATAAAAGGGAAAACGAAATACAGTGAAATCTATACCATGGCTGCATGCAAATAAGGCATATATATTATTTTATAAGAATTAAGGCAGTCGGGTGTGGTGGCTCACGCCTATAATCTCTGCACTTTGGGAGGCCGAGGCAGGTGGATCGGTTGAGCTCAGGCGTTCGAGACCAGTCGGGCCATCATAGCGAAACCCTGTCTCTAGTAAAAATACAAAAATTAGCCAGGTGTGGTGGCACACACCTGTGATCTCAGCTACTCTGGAAGCTGAGGCAGGAGAAACACTTGGACCTGGGAGGTGGAGGTTGCAAGGAGCTGAGATCACGCCACTGCACTCCACCCTGGGCAACAGAGCAGGACTCTGCCTAAAAACAGAAAAAGTAAATTAAAGAATTAAAGTATATATACAAATGTTTAAAAGTATATATAAAATACCTATACAATCTATATTATATGTTAGATATATTTTTACATTAGTATTTAGATTGTTTATATCCATGTATTTCTGACATCTCACTTTTCTTGCATTTAGAGATGTTTAAATGTACTTTTAGTATGACTAGGATCAATTTTGTTGTATCTCTTGTGTATTTTACATTAAGAAAAAAGAAAAAAATTTGTGAATAATTGTTAAGTAAGTCTATGACAACAATTAGACATCCCAGAAGAAATTATAATTTCTAGTTAAAATTTCAGTGTTGATAATTGAGAATAAAAAAGTCAAGGCTATAATTTATGTTGAGTAAATGATTTTAAGCTTCAGAAACTCAAACATATTATTTATTCTTACTGATAGTATTGTTATCTAAAAAGTAGTAATTATGTAATCAACTTCATATGATTTTCCCAATACTTAATTATTATGTGAAACAGTAATATTTCAAGTGGTAATACATATATACTAATATTATCATTATTGTATAATAATGATTAGCATAATATATGCTAGCATTATCATTATTAATAAGTTGTTATTATATAATAGTGATAAGCATAATATGCTAATATTATTATTCTTATTATATTTATTATCATCATAGTTACCCAACATACGATATCTATATTTTAGGTTTCAAATTATGTATTTGTTTCTTTAGAATTTATCAATTTCTGAGTCAAAAATGATGTAAACCTGCGTTTTAAAAATTTTTGTGAGGCCAGTAAGAATAATTTTCTGATTGAATTCTAGTTAATGGGGTTGGAGTGGAAGAGCTGTAGAGCACTTTCATGCCATGAAAATATTTTCACATTTCACACTCCTCCCGGATTCTGCAGTGACTATGGAGGCAAGGCATCACAAAAGGAAAGACGTCTCCAGAAAGACTGATTTTGGAAAATATAGGCATTCTGACTTGGAGAGAGTCTCCAAAGACAGTGTTCCAACTTAACCTGGAAAGGTGTGTAAATGAGAAATAAAATTTTGTTGAGATAATGTTATGGAGATTGTGTGGTATTTGCTATTAAAATATATATATATATATATAGCAGCACTATTTACAATAGCGAAAACTTGGAACCAACCCAAATGTCCAACAGTAATAAACTGGATAATGAAAATGTGGCACATATTCACCATGTAATACCACGCAGTCATAAAAAAAGAATGAGTTCACATCTATTGCAGGGACATGGATGAAGCTGGAAGTCATCATTCTCAGCAAACTAACACAGGAACAGAAAACCAAACATCACATATTCTCACTCATAAGTGGGAGTTGAACAATGAGAATACATGGACACAGGGCGGGGAACATCACACACCGGGGCCTGTCAGGGGTTGGAGGACAAGCGGATGGAGAACATTAGGACAATTACCTAATGCATGCTAGGCTTAAAACCTAGATAATGGGTTCATAGGTGCAGCCAACTACCATGGCAAATGTATACCTATGTCACAAACCTCCATGTTCTGCACATGTATCCCAGAACTTAAAGTAAAAGTTTTTTTAAAAAAAGAATTGTTACATATACTGAACAATATCGATCTGTCTAAACCAATATGAGAACTAGTATTGATCAGTATTTCCCAAAATATTTAAAGAGAAAAATCATAAAAGAACTATATTTAAAACATTTTACATTAACCAAAACTTATACATATCTCTTTATTTTAAGTTGTGGGTGCAAATTCTTTTCTTGGAAAACTAATCTTTAAATCAGAATATTTTTCTTTTTTGCATCAATTATATCCATAATGCAAAACGGAAACTTAAAATTCGATATCTTTAAACTGAAACAAAAAATCAACGATACATATGAAATAATTAGAGTACACAGGCATATTTAGATGAGTTGTTTCCTTTTATTTCATATTTTCGAACCTCTAACCTAAATAGATACCTTTTGCTTAGCATCTTGTTTTCATGGAGACTTTCTATAAAACACACACACACACACACATTTTATTAGATTATTTAATGTTGAAAAATGAAGGATTTTCTATATACAGTCTTTTCTTCTGTTGTACGTTTTATTGAACATAGGAATTTGCCTCAACACAATTGATATACTAGTTCACATTTTGAGCATAAGGCAAATTTCACTTTTGCTTGTGTGTAATTTCATCTTTAAGAATCACAAGCTGAAGAGAGAAAATTGCACTCAGCAGAATTAAGTCTTCTAAAAATACACAAACATATACACACACACACACACACAGAGACACTCAGAGATCTACCAGTTTTCTCAATACTATAAGCCATGTTCTTTCCTATCTGATGTTATAACTTTTCCTCTTATTTCAGATAATGCTTACAACAGTGCTTCATAAAAGCTAACAAGCGGCATCTCTTCTGACATCCACTTACAAACAAATTTCAGGTCCTTTTCAAGGTGGAGTGCCATATATACTGTACTATTTATGCATTTCTAAACCACTTACTATGTGTCTTAGTCCCTTTTGCGCTGCTATAATAGAATACCCAAGAATGGTTAATTTGTAGTGAACATAAATGTTTTGGCTCACAGTTCTGGAGGCTGAAAAATCCAAGAAAAAGGTGCTTGTACGTGGAGGGGGTTTCTTTCTCCTTCGTCACATGGTGGAGGGCAGAAGTGCAAAAGTTCAAGAAAGCAAATTCACTCCAGTGAGCCCTTTTCATGATGGCATTAATCTACTCATGACCTAAACATCTCCCATTTAGGTGCGACTGCCCAACACTGTTGCATTGAGGATTAAGTTTGCAACACATAAATTCTGGGGAACACAATGAAACCATATCATGCAAACTTTCAAAATTTATATCCTTCTCACAAAATACACTTCCTCTGTGCTCCAAGCCCCATAATTCTCAACTCATTCCGGCACCAATTTTAAAGTCTAATTTCAAAATCTCATCAAAACATCATATGAGTGAGACTCAAGGTGCAATTCATTCTCAGGCAAAGTTCTCTCCAACTGTGAGCCTGAACTGTCAAAACAAGTTATTTACTTCCAAAATGCAACTGTGGGGCAAGCAAAGGACAGACATTACCATTTCAAAAAGAAGTAATTGTCAAAAAAATTTTAAAAAAAAGAAGTAATAGTTACCAAGGAAGCCCAAAACACAGCAAGGCAAACAACAGTCAAACCTGCTTTGAGAATAATCTTCATTGACTCCATGACTCACCTTCCAGACACACTGGGGTGGGAATTAGGCCTCAAAACCTCAGGCAGCCCTGTCTCTATGACTTTGCTCAGTTCAGTCCATGTGTCAGCTTTCACATTGGAATCTTGTGCTTGCAGCTTTCCCAGAGTGGTATCCCATGCTGGTGGTTCTAGAGTCCTGGTATCTTTGGAGCAGCCCTGACCACATAGCTCCACCTGACATTGCTCTAGTAGGAATTTTATGTGGTAGCTCAATCCCTGTAGTAGGTCTCTGCAGCATCCTTTTAAATCTAAGTGCAGCCAGCCATGCCTCCACAGCTCATATATTCTACAAACCTGAGAATTAGCACCATATGGACACAATAGAGTTTTATTTATGTATAAGCTTGTAACTTCTGTGTGGCAGGTATATACGCGCCTGGGCACACTTGAACCACAGCCAGAAAGGCCAAGCAGTGCAGCACCAGAATGCACAGAGTAGAGGCCTGAGACAGCCCTGGACAGAAAGTCCAAAGGTTCTGTAGGTGCTCTGGGTCTCTTCCTCAAAACCTGTATGCCCCCAGTGTTCTAGCATTCTGGGCCTGTGATGGAAGTGGAAACCTCAAATGGATTTCTGAAATGCCACTGGGGTCATTATCTCATTATGTTGATGGATAGTACCTGGTTTCCTTCTATCCACACTAACCTGTTTATCTAAGGGTAACTTGGACACACCTTTGGTTTTCTCTGCTAAGTGTGCCTTTTCATTATTTACACACCTAGGCTGGGAATTTCCCAAATCTCTACATCTGCTTCCTTTTCATTAAAAATTCTGTCTTTAAATCACTTCTCTCTTTTTGGATTTTACTATATGCAGTTAAGCCACACATGTGGCTCACACCTGTCATCCCAGCACTTAGGGAAGCTGACGGAGGGGATCATTTGAGGTCAAGAGTTTGAGGCCAGCCTGACCAACATGGTAAAATGCCTTCTCTACTAAAAATACAAAAAGTAAGCCAGGCATGGTGGTGCACACCTGTAATCCCAGCTACCACGGAGGCTGAAGTTCCACGAGGAGAATTACTTGAACCCGGAAAGCAGAAGTTGCAGTGGGCTGAGATTGCACCATTGCCCTCCAGCCTGGGCAAAAAGAGCGAAACTCCATCAAAAATAAAAAAAAAATAAAATAAATGAAGAAGAAGAAGGAGGAGGAGGAGGAGGAGGAGGAGGAGCAGAAGAAGAAGAAGAAGAAGAAGAAGAAGAAGAAGAAGAAGAAGAAGAAGAAGAAGAAGAAGAAGGAAGAAGAAGGAAGAAGAAGAGGAAGAAGAGGAAGAAGAGGAAGAAGAGGAAGAAGAGGAAGAAGAGGAAGAAGAGGAAGAGGAAGAGGAGGAAGAGGAAGAAGAGGAAGAAGAGGAAGAAGAAGAAGGAAGAAGAAGAAGAAGAGGAAGAAGAGGAAGAAGAGGAAGAAGAGGAAGAAGAAGAAGAAGAAGAAGAAGAAGACGACGACAGAGGAGGAGGAGGAGGAGGAGAAAAAGAAGCCGCCGCCACACAGCCTCTCAATGTTTTGCTGTTTACAAATTTCTTCTGCCACATACCTAGTTCATCACCCTTAAAGCCATCCATAAAGCCCTAGGGCATGGACACAGTTCAGCCACGTTCTTTGCTGCTTTATAATAAAGGTGGTCTTCTCTTTGCTGCTTTATAACTAAGGTGGTCTTTACTTCAGTATTCAAAACTCAATCTTCCTTTCCATCTGAGCCCTCATCAGAATAGCCTTTAATGTCCATATTTCTACCAATAGTTTTTTCATGACCAACTGAGCTATTTCTAAAACTTTTCAGACCTTCTTTACAGCTTTCCCCTTCTGAGCCCTCAACAAAATTACTCTTAATTCTCCATTCTCAGCAATAAAGATTTTTCCTGCTCTGCTCCTTCAAATTCTTCCAGCTTCTACCCATAATCTGGTTCCAAAGACACTTTCACATTTTCAGATATTTGATATAGCAATGCCGCACTTCTCTGGTATTAACTTTTGTCTTAATACACTTTATGCTGCTGTAACAGAATGCCTGAGACTGAATAATTTATACTAAACAGAAATTTATTGACTTACAGTTCTGGTGCCTGGGAAGTTCATGATCAGGGTGCTGGCATCTTGCAAGGCCCTACTTTCTGTGTCATTAGATGCGGAAAGACGCAAGGACAAGGGCACAGGAGAGTAAATTTTCTACCAAAAGTCCCTTTTTAATGCTATTAATCCAATTTTAAACACCTCTCATTAGGTCCCACCTTTCAAAACTGTTGCTTTGAGGATTAAGTTCCCAGTGCATAGATTCTGGGGAACACATCCAAGTCATAGCAATGTGTAAACATGTGCTCTCATTATCATTAGATAACTGTCTATTTTGTGTGTGCCACCAAAAATACTTACCAAAATATTTTCCCTTGCCTTATTTTACTTATGCACAATTTTGCATAGTGGAGACATATGACCTTTAGGAACACAAATATTACAACATAATACAATTGAATACATAACTCCATCTGTTCAAATGTCATAGAGAGAATAGAAAGATGTCCACTAAGTTAGATAATTATGATTTGGTTAAAACAATTCAAATATAAAACAAAACACACTGATAATGGTAAGATACTATTCACTACTATAAAATATTTATCAATAATATCTATGGATCTAGAGTCGATTTTGTCATTCTCACATCTTGAAATTTGTCATCATTTCCAAAAGCCACAGAAAACTTTTTGCAGATATATCTATTCAATAAGTTTGACTGGTAGGAATATACTTCCATGTAACCTCAAAATCCAATTCACAGTATGTATGTGTGTTAAGAAATATATAATATACTTAATGTAGAAAGGTGTGATGTCAGTAAAGCAGATATTTTAAGGAGTTCATGAGAAAAATCAAATACAATATTATTTACAAATAAACTTGATGGCAGAAATTTGGAAAATATGCAAAAGGGAAGGACATAGGGTAAGTGGATGCATTTATTTTATAAGAAATTATTTGATTCAGAGGCTAAAAGCATACTGTCAGCAACTTGTAAGAGTTGGAGCAGAATTTTAGGCAAAGCCACAGACAATTATTTAAATTACTGTGCAGGATCATGCTTTCTTTTATGGTCAAATATTTAATGAGTATTGTCCATAGTAAAATATACTTAGAAGCACTACACAAACCAAAGTAAAGTGACTTGTTTTATCTCCTTTACATACATTTAATTCTTTGAAGTTGACTCGGAAGTCAAATTCTTCTGAAATAGGGGTAAAATTAAAAATGAAAATTTTACATAAAAATATGTCTGTGCTCTTAAAAATATTTCCTGACATATTTCATACTTACTAAATAATTTCATAGAACTAAATTATTCTCCTATGTCTGGATAAAGTAATGGTCAAAGAGACATTTAATTGTGATACATCCACATACCACTTGTTGCTTATCTTATTTTACATTATGGAATAGTTCAATCATAAGTTTTAAAATTCAAAAATATATATTTTAAAACCAGTGATTTTTCTGTATTAGTTAAGACGTTTTTGGTACAAAAACTGAATATCTTACTATCAATGGTTTATGGAATAAATACACTTTTTGATTCAGGTAATGAGAAGTCTGAAGTAGTCTGTTGCAGGACTCCAATACATGACTCTGTGGTACCATCTGGGACCACTTTCCGTCTCTACACTTGGACCTCTGGAGACTATTTGCTTTCTTCCTTATGTTGGTTTCAACCTTGTCACATGGTACCTGTGCATTCCCTACACATTACATCTTTGGTCAACTGAGGGAAGTGTCAGACTGTTCATTAATTCACCTCACATCTCTCTCTATTAATCAAAGAGAAAAATATTCTCCAAAAGTTGATGTCAAGAGTTCTGTTTCTATGTCTCATTGAATAGAATTGTTCAAGCAAAGCTGGAAAACGGGTAACCGGTGTTTTCAGACTTTTCATGAAAAAAAAATTTTGTTCATAGGAATAAAAGGTGGTGATTTTTCTGTTTAACAATTATCAGCATTTGCACAATTGTAATGTATTTAATCTCATCAATATATGATTTTTTAAAATTTTTACTCTTTATTTTCATTTTATTTATTTATTTAATTTTGAGACAGGTTCTCACTCTGTTGCCCAGGCTGAGTGAGATCACATCTCACTGTATCCTCAACCTCCTGGCCTTAAGTGATCCTCCTGCCTCAGCCTCCTGAGTAATGGAGACCACAGGTGCAGGCCATCATGCCATCATGCCTGCCTAATTTGGGTAACTGCTTTTTTTTTTTTTTTTAAAGACACGGTTTGGCCATGTTGCTCAGGCTGGTCTTGAACTCCTGGGCTCAAGCAGTCATCCTGCCTCGGCCTCCCAAATTGCTAGGATTATAGGTGTGAGCCACTGTGCCGGTCAAATTTTTTATTTTATAAAGCATATTTACCACTTATATGTGTAGATTTTGTAATTAATTGACTGAAACTATTTTCACTATTAAAAATCAGCAATGTTTCAACATAAAATGCAGCAAATTTTCATTGTATACTTGTATCTTATTCCAGAGTAACAATATAAAATTGAAAAAAAATTACTTACCGTTCACAAAGAAAACCTATAGTTTTCTGATTGTTTCTGATTTTCTCTGTTAATGAATTTCCAAGTAGCATAGTTTGGTCATTAAACATGTTCTTTTTGTGAATTATGTTCTAAAATTTAAAACATTATTTTGCATGTATAATTCAAAGCCTCCACAAAAGTAAACTAAATGACTCTTTATTAAAAAAATATATATAGTAGTAGTTTTCTGCAGAAGTCAAAAGAAGAATCAAGTCTTAATATTTAAGTTATTGTCACTACATTAATCTTTATGCAATGTAATTATCTGTACTAATATATAAAAATAAATAATATAATAAAACTCATAAAATTAATAACACCATTCATATATATACACAAATCGATGGAGAAAACAAACACATGTGTAAGCAAATTGCTATCCTACAATATCTTCAAGTGAATTCTGCACATTATCTACTATATAAATACATAGAGATGATTGTTTTCTCAGACTGAGATAGAATGAACTAAATCCTGATTATGTTTATTAAAATTTCAAGCCAAGTCTCATTGCTCACTCATGATCTTTTTATCCCAGCCTCTTTTTCTCTTTTTTTGTACTTATTAATCTCTAATAAACAATATTTATTATATTTTATATATATTTTCTCTCTTCTCTTAAATATAAGTTGCAAAAAAAAAAAAGCACAAAATATTTGATTTTTCTTTCTATGACCTATTCTTAGTACGTGGCAATTAAAGGGCACTCAAAAAATACATGTTGAATGCATAAATACCATAATGCATTCTGAGAAAATGGCAGCTTTGGTGTAGTTTCAGATGATATAAAATGACCAATGAAAATATAACAAAGAACCAGGGTAATACTAACAATTCCATAGAAAATATCTACAGTCTTCTGGGATAAGATGTCCTCATGAATCTAAAATTATGGCTGGATGGAAATAAGCCATGGGCAGCCTCAAGAATGTGTGTCAGAGGTCACAGAAGGAGCAGTAGATGGACTAGAAAGCTCTCCCACCTTAAGGAGAACTGTAATAGAAGCAAACCAAGCAGGAAAGGTCAAAGGGGAAAAAGAAAGAGAAGATCTATCACAGTCAGATATTGATAAAGAGTCAAGAAATCTCAAATTGTTTAAGAATTGTGCAGGTAAACTCCCCTTCATAAAACCAACACATCTTGTGAGCCTTATTCACTATTACGAGAACAGCACAGGAAAGACCCATGATTGTTTCTCACCTGCTCCGTCCCCGTGACACGTGAGAAAAATTCAAGATGAGATTTGAGTGGAGACACAGACAAACCATATCACCTGCTCTGCTAAGAGGAGCTGGAAATCTGGGGAAGTTCCCCAGTGTGGGGAAAGCATAAGTGATACACCTCCAGTGGTCCACATTCCCACAGCTGACTCATGCACCCCTACTCATGAGAGAACTCTTTGACCCTCACAGTACCTGAGACCAGCATAGGTAGCTGCCTAGAGACTATGCAGTAGCCCTGCTCCAGAGAGGGAGCTCATGATGCAGTCTGAGTCCTAAAAGCTGCAGGACAGCAGTATCTTTAGAGTCCATGCCCCACCAAACTGCAACCTGTCTTAGGGCCCAACTGCCCCTGCATATCGTCATCCTTAGAGCTCCACTGACATTTCCCACTATGTCCTATGGCCCTGCAGCTAGGGGTATGGGGTTGCTGTGAGTGGCAGCAGTTGCAGGTAGGCACTTCTCCAGCTTCAAGGTGTGTGTACTTTGGTCCTTGGCCATGATGGCAAAAGGGCAACAGTGGCTTTACCCAGTAAAGCCACTTCCCAGGGCGTGTGCAAATACCTGGCCACCCTGCTATTGAATGGGGTGGGGACACTGACAGTGGCTCACACTTTGACCCCTGGTCGAAACAACAGTGGCAGACGGAGCAGGCTGCAGCAGTGTGAAACTGCTGTATCCAGTGGAATGGCAAGGTCTTCCGGGCTCTAGCACACATGGTGTCTAGTACTCTGGGGAATAGGTGGTACAGTGTACAAGAGAGGCTTTTCCCGAAATAAAAGGAGGCAAAGTTGCACCTGTACACAACTTAGAGCCTGAGAAGTGTCTGTCTTGGATGTCATCTACAGGCATCAACCCTGCTCTCTAAGCAGCAGTGCTACGTCACAGACCTTAAGGACAGACACGAATGCTGCCTACTAGAGCTATTGCTGTTGTTGACACCAGAAGCCAAAGCATGACCCATTTTCAGTGACCCCCACTTCCTTCCGAGGCAGGGTGGCCATGTACATTCACATGTCCTAAAGATTGATTTGCAGGGTGCAGACAGTGCTGCTGCCTTTGTGATCACTGCTGGGGTACAAATTGCATATTCTGTGGAGCTTGAGAATCACCTATCTGCAGCTTCTGCCACTAACAGTAACCCTATACCCCTAGTGGCAGGGTCACAGTGCATGGCACATACCCTGAGAACAGGCTATTCCCATCTATCACTACCACAGATGCCTCCACCTGATCATTTCCCTGTGGGGCCTAGAGATCATGCCTCCTCTTCCAACTACAATTAGTGCCTACATATAATACCAGGGGGCCCGAGGATAATTCCTGAATCCCAGCTCTGCTCTGCCCCAGTCCATGAGCACACCATCCAAGGACTTGGGAATTGTCATGCCCAGTCCATGACTACTGCCCAATCGTCCATACTTACCTTACTGCTGCCGACATGAAGGCCCAAGGTCTGGGTCATCTGGTGTCATAGTTCTCAACATAACTTTACCACAGACTCCACTAATGATCACAGCCTAAACCACTGGGGAAATCACAGACACCATGGGATGTGTTTACAGCTAAAGAAATCATGTGGTGAATAAACTTCTGTATGCAGGCAACATTGAAGCCAAAGTGACCTATCCAATCAACACTGTAGATACAACTTTGGGGAAAATTCCTGCCCTATGAGGGCAAATCCAACAAACTACAAGAAGTCAATGTTACACCAGATGGTTAGATATCAATGTAGAGATGCAGAAACATGCAAAAGCAAGAGAAACATAATAAATCTAAAGGAATATATTCTGATGAAAATAAATTTATAAAATCCCAAGAAAATAATTTTTAGGAATCTTAAAACAGATATTAAAGAAGCTAATTGAGATATGCACTATATATAAAAAGACAAATAAATCAGAAAAAAAACAGGATATGAATAAAATATGAAAGAGACAGATGTAAAATTAACAGATCTTAAATTCTCAAACTAAATAATTCACTGAATGAAATACAAAATATATGCAAAACCTTCACCAATAGACTAGATTACACAGAAGAAAATACTTGAGAACTAAAAGACAGGTATTTAAAAATAAGCTAATAAGACATAAATTTAAAAAAGAAATAAGAAAGAATAAAGCATATTGGAGATATAGGACACCAGAAAGTGACCAAATGTTTGAAAGTCTGATGTCCCGAAAGTTGAAAATAATACAAAAGGAATTACAAAAACAATTTAATGAAATAAAAGGAAAACTTTACAAGTCTACAATGAGACATAGATCTCCAGATATAGGAAGCTCAGATATACTCAAATAGATAAAATTCAAAAATATGGCTTATCCATAACACATTATAGTTAAATTGTCAAAAAGTCAAAAACAAAAGTAGAATTCTAAGAAAAACAAGAGAAGATTGTCTAGTTATATAAAAGGATACCCTAATCAGACTTAAGAGCAGATTTCTCAACAGAAATCTTACAGGTCAGGAGAGAACGGGATGATATATCAAAGTGTTGAAGAAAAAAATAAAAGAATACCCACCAAGGATACTACATGTAGCAGTTACCTTCTATAAATAAAGACAAAAAAACTTTTCCAACAAGCAAAATATGAGGAAATTAATCACCATTAGATCAGACATAAAAAGTATTTAAACAAGTCCTAAATATGGAAGTAAAAGGATGATATGTACCATCACGAAAACACATGAAATTATAAAACCCACTGGTATAGCAAACAAACAAATAAGGAAGATAAAGAGCTCAAATTTTGCCATTACAGGAAACTACCAAATCACAATGATAAACAACTGGAGAGAAAGAAAAGAATAAAGGACATACAAAATAACCAGAAATTAATTAATAAAATTGCTCAAATAAATCCTCACATATTTTATTAGTTCATTTTCACACTGCTATAAATATACTACCTGAGACTGGGGAATTTGTAAAGAAAAGAGATTTAATTGACTCAGTTCTGCATGAAGGGGAAGCCTCAGGAAACTTACAATCATAGCCGAAGGCAAAGAGGAAGCATGATTTTCTTCCAAAGGTGGCAGGAGAGACAGAGTGTGTAGGGGACACTCACTGCCACTATTAAAACCATTAAATCTCATGGGAACTCCCTCACGAATACATTGGGGAACAGCCACCATGATCCAATCACTACCCACCAGACGGATCCTTTGACACATGGAGATTACAATTGTAGATGACACTTGAGTGGGAACACAGGACCAAACTATATTATTCTACCCAAGACGCCTCTCAAATCTCATGTCACTCTCACATTTCAAAACACTATTATGCCTTCTCAAGAGTTCCCCAAAGTCTTAACTCACTCAAGTATTAACACAAAAGTCCAAGTCCAAAATATCATCTGAGACAAGGTAAGTCCCTTCCACCTACAAGCCTGTAAAATCAACAAATTAATACACTGGAGGTACAGGCACTGGGTAAATATTCCAATTCCAAATGAGACAAATTGGCCTAAATAAAGGGACTATATGCTGGGCACAGTGGCTCACGCCTGTAATCCCTGCACTGTGGGAGGCAGAAGTGGGCATATCATGAGGTCAAGAGATCAAGACAATCCTGGCCAACATGGTGAAACCCTATCTCTATTAAAAATACAAAAATTAACTGGGCATGGTGGCACATGCCTGTAGTCCCAGCTACTTGGGTGGCTGAGGCAGAAGAATCACTTGAACCCAGGAGGCAGAGTTTACAGTCAGCTGCGATTGCACCATTGGACTCCAGCCTGGTGACACACTGAGGCTCTGTCTCAAAAGAAAAAAAAATAAACAAACAAAAAACAACAACAACAACAAAAATTAGGGACTACAGGCCCATGCAAGCCCAAAATTGAGTGGAGTAGTCTTTAAATCTTAAAACTCCAAAATGATCTCATTTGACCACACGTTTCATATCCAGGTTATGCTGATGCAAAAGGTGGCCACATTTCCCCTTCTGCATTGAACTAGTAGAGGTTAATTATGAGGGCTCCTCCCCTGCAGCTGACTTCTGATTGGACATCCAGGCATTTCCATACATCCTCTGAAATCTAGGAGGAGGTTCCCAAACCTCAACTCCTGTCTCTTTTTGCACCAGCAAACCCAACACTATGCAAAATCACCCAGGCTTGGGGCTTGCATGCTCTGAAGCAACAGCCCAAGCTATACCTCGACCCTCAGAATGGTGGATCTCTGGGCTCAATCCATGAAGGTACTTTTTTCTTATACACCCCCAAATCTATGATGGCAGGGTCTGCCATAAACATCTTTGACATGCCCTGGTGATAATTTCCCCATTGTCTGGGTTACTAACATTTTGCTAATTGTTACTTTTGCAAATTTCTGCAGCAGGCTTGAATTTTTTTCCAGAAAATGAGTTTTCTTTTCTACCATATGGTCATCTGCAAATTTTCCAAACATTTATGCTCTGCTCCCCTTTTATACATAAGATCCAGTTTAAGACTAACTTTGTGAACACATGTAACTGTACTATTTCAGATAAAACCAGGTCATCTCTTGAATGCTTTGCTGCTTAGAAATTTTTTTCTGCCAGATAAACCAAATCATCTTTCTGAAATTCAAAGTTCCATAGATTTCTAGAGCAGGGACAAAATGCTGCCAGTCTCTTTGTTAAAGCACAAAGTGACATTTGCTCCAGTTCCCAATGAGTTCCTCATCTCCATTTAAGGCAACCTCAAACTGAACTTAATTACCCTTATTTAAGGCAACCTCAAACTGAACTTAATTACCCTTATCACTATCAGCATGTTGGTCACAACCGTTGACCAGGTTTCTAGGACGTTTCAAACTTTTCCACATTGTCCTGCCGTCTTCTGAGTCTTCCAAACTATTCCAACCTGTGCCTGTTACACAGTTCCAAAGTTGTTTCCACAGGTTATCATTATAGCAGTGCCCCACTCTCTGTGGTACCAATCTTCTGTAATAGTCTGTTATCACAATGTTATAGATACTACATAAGACTTGTTTATTTTTAAAAAAGAGGTTTAATTGATTCATAGTTCTGCATGGCTGGGGAGACCTCAAGAAACTTATAATTATAGCAGAAGGTAAAGGGGAAACAAGGACCTTCTTCACAAGGTGGCAGGAGAGAGAGAGATGGAGCTCAGGGAAATCTGCCATTTTAAAAACCATCAGATCTTGTGAGAACTCTCTCACTATCATGAAAACAACATGGGGGAACCTTCCCCATGATCGAGTTACCTCTTGCCATGTCCTTCCCTCAACTTGTGAGGATTATAATCTGAGATGAGAGTTGGATGGGGACAGAGAACCTAATCATATCATGTATCAATAATAACGTTGCATGTGAAGAGATTAATTTATTCACTACAAATATATAGACTGGTTAAATGTGTTCTAAAAATGACCCAATTAGGTGGGGCCAAGATGGCCGACTAGAAACGGCTACAGGCGGAGGCTCCCACCAAGAAGAACAAAAACACTGCGTGAGTCCTGCACTGGCAACTGAGGTATCAAGTTTCTATCAATCATCAAGACTGACCAGGCAGTTGGTGTCACCAACAGAGCGCAAGGAAAAGCAACATGGGGCATTGGCCCACCTGAGAGTCACACGGGGCATGGGGAGCCTCTAAAGGTATGACCACCCAGCCAAAGGAGGTGATGAGTGACTGTGCTACCCAGCTTGGGAAACCATGGTTTTTCCATGGATCTGTGCAACCCATGGATCAAGAGATCCCACTCATGAGCCCACGCCACCAGGGCCTAGAGTCTCAACCAGAGATCTGAACAGATTGTCAACAGTCACTAAGCTGAAGACTGCCAAAGACTACTGAGCTCCAAGGGGGTGGAGGGCGGTCATCATCACTGTGGCTGCCTGCAGCCTAAGATGACTGAGCTGCCCAGGGGACGGGCAGCCATTATCACTGAAGCTGCCTCCTGCCTAAGATGACTGAGCTCCCAGAGGGAAAGGGCAGCAGCCATCACTGCAGCTTCAGTCCACAGTTTTTCCCCTGATGGTTCTGGGGAGACTGAATAGTTTGGACCCAAGAGATATTCCCCACACCAGTCCACTGGCTGACTGCCTCTTTAGGCTGAACCCTAACCTATCCCTCCTCACTTGGCAGAGCCTCCCTGAAGCAACTCCAACCATGGATTTAGAGACAAAACTCTGATAGCCTTGGGACTGAGCTCCTAGGAGTAGGGGTGGTCATGGGTTATCGGGGACCAGCAGACTTGTTCTTTCCCCTTGCTGGGTCTGAGAAATCCAGGCAGTCTAAACAAGTGAGTTTCACACCAACACAGCACACCCCCTTCACCAAGGGGCAACCAGAGTGCTTTGTAAACTGGGTCGTAAATCTTGTGCCTCCGACTGGGTGAGACCTCCCTAACAAGAATCAACAGACATCTTATACAGGAGTGTTTCTGCTAGCATCAGGTTGGTACTTCCCAAGGACAGAGATCACAAAGGAAGGAGCAGGCACACATCTTTGCTGTTCTCCAGCCTCCTCAGGTGACATTTCCAGGTGCATAAGGGACCCAGGTAAATAGGACCTGAAGTGAACCCCCAGAATACTGCAGCAACCCTACAGAAGAGGCACCTGACTGTTAAAAGAAAAACAAACAAACAAATAAACAAAAAACAGAAAGCAACTAAAACAGCATCAACAAGAGTTCCCACAAAAACCTCATCTAAAGGTCAGCATCCTCAAAGATAAAAAGTAGAACAACACTAGTGTGTGCCTGTAGTCCCAGCTACTCGGGAGGCTGAGGCAGGAGAATCATTTGAGTCCAGGAGGCAGAGGTTGCAGTGAGCTGAGATCACGCCACTGCACTACAGCCTGGCGACAGACTGAGACTCTGTCTCAAAAAACAAACAAACAAACAAAACAAAACAAACAAACAAAAAGCAGACCAATCCCTTTTCTTCTCCAGATGATCACCACAACACCTTTCCAGCAAGGGCACAGAACTGAGTGAAGGCTGAGATCGATGAATTGACAGAAGTAGACTTCAGAAGGTGGTTAAAAACAAACTTCACTGAGTTAAAGAGGCCTGTTCTAACTCAACGCAAAGAAGCATGGGACAATAATAAAAGGTTACAGGAGCTGTTAACTAGAATAATCTGTTTAGAGAGGAACATAGATGACCTGATGGAACTGAAAAACACAGCACAAGAACTTTTTGATGCAAACACAAGTATCAATAGCTGAATCAATCAAGTGGAAGGAAGAATATAAGAGTTTGAAAACTATCTTGCTGAAGTAAGGCAGATAGACAAGATTAGGGAATAAAGAATGAAAAGGAACAAACAAAACCTCCAAGAACTATGGGACTATGTAAAAAGACTGAACCTATGACTAACTGGAATACCTGAAAGAGACAGGGAGAATGGAACCAAGTTGGAAAACACACTTCAGGATATGATCCAGGAGAACTTCCCCAACCTAGCAAGACAGGCCAACATTCAATTTCAGGAAATATAGACAACCCAAATAAATACTCCATGAAAAGATCAATCCTAAGACACATAATGATCAGATTCTCCAAAATTGAAATGAGGGAAAAAACATTAGGGGCAGCCAGAAAGAAAGGCCAGGTTACCTACACAGGGAAGCCCATCAGACTGACAGCAAATTCTCAGCAGAAACCCTAGAAGCCAAAAGAAAGTGAGGGCCAATATTCAACATTCTTAAAGAATTTCTGGCCGGGAGTGGAGGCTCACATCTGTAATCCCAGCACTTTGGGAGGACGAGGCAGGCAGATCACGAGGTTAAGAGATAGAGATCATCATGGCTAACATGGTGAAACCCCATCTCTGCTTAAAAAAAAAAAAAAAAAAAAAAAAAGGCGGGAGTGGTGGCAGACGCCTATAGTCTCACAACTCTGGAGGCTGAGGCAGGAAAACGGCATGACCTTGGGAGGCAGAGCTTGCAGTGAGCCGAGATTGCGCCACTGCACTCCAGCCTGGGAAACAGAGTGAGACTCCGTTTCAAAAAAAAAAAGAAAAGAAAAGAAAAGAAAAGAATTTCCAACCCACAATTTTACGTACAACCAAACTAACCTTTATAAGCAAAGGAGAAATAAAACCCTTTTCAACCACCAAATGTTAAGGGAACTTATCACCAACAGGCCTGCCTTGCAAGAGCCCTTGCAAAAGCTCCTGAAGGAAGTACTAAATATGAAAAAAGAGGTAACGGTCACTGCAAAAACACACTGAAGTACAAAGACCAACGACACTATGGAGAAACTGCATCAACTAGTCTGCAAAATAACCAGCTAGCATCATGATGACAGGATCTAATTCACACATAATAATATCAACCTTAAATGTAAATGAGCTAAATGTCCCAATTAAAATACACAGACTGGTAAATTTGATGGAGTCAAGACTCATTGGTGTGCTGTATTCAGGAGACCCATATCACATGCAAAGACACACAGGCTCGAAATAAAGGGATTGAGGAAAATTTACCAAGAAAATAGAAAGCAGACAAAAGCAGGGATTGCAATCCCAGTTTTTGATAAAACAGACTGTAAACCAACAAAGATTAGAAAAGAAAAAGAAGGGCATTATAAAATGGTAAAGGGATAAATTCAACAAGAAGAGTTAACAATCCTAAATATATATACACCCAATACAGGAGCACTGAGATTCATAAAACAAGCTCTTAGAGACCTACAAAGAAACTTATAACCTCACAAAATAATAGTGGGAGACTTTAACACGCCAGTGTCAGTATAAGACAGATTATCGAGACCAATATACCCAATGAACATCAATATAAAAATATTCAATAAAATATAGGCAAATGATATCCAGCAGCATATCAGAAAGCTTATCCAGCAGCATATCAGAAAACTTATCCACCACCATCAAGTTGGCTTCATTCCTGGAACGCAAGGCTGGTTTAACATACACAATCAATAAATATAGTTCAGCACATAAACATAACTAAAGGCAAAAACCATATGTTTATCTCAGTGGATACAGAAATGGTCTTCAACAAAATTCAATATCCCTTCATGTTAAAAACTCTCAATAAACTAGATATTGATGGAACATACCTCAAAATAATAAGAGCCTGTCATGACAAACCCACAGTCAATATCATAGTGAATGGGAAAAGCTGGGAACATTCTGCTCGAAAACTAGCACAAGACAATTCTATTCAACATAGTATTGGAAGTTCTGTCCAGGGCAATCAAGCAAGAAAAGAAATAAAGCATATTTAAATAGAAAGAGAGGAAGTCAAACTGTCTCAGTTTGCAGAGAATATGATCCTATATCTGGAACACCCCATATTTTCAGCCCAAAAGCTCCTTAAGCTGATAAGTTACTTCAACCAAGTATTAGGATACAAAATCAATGTTCAAACATTACATGCATTTCTATAAACCAACAATAGACAAGCAGAGAGGTAAATTATGAATGAACTCCCATTCACTATTGCTACAGAGAGAATAAAATACTCAGAAAACAGCTAACAAGGGATGTGCAGGACAGGACCTCTTCGAAGAGAATTACAAATCACTGCTCAAGGAAATAAGAAAGGACACAGACAACAACAACAACAACAACAACAACAAAAACTATTCCATACTTGTGGATAGGAAGAATCAATATCATGAAAATGGTCATACTGCCCGAAGTTATTTATAGATTCAATGCTATTCCCATTAAACTGCATTGGCATTCTTCACAGAATTAGAAAAAAAAACTACTTTAAAATTCATACGAAACCAAAAAAGAGCCAGTATAGCCAGGACAATCCTAAGCAGAAAGAACAAAGCTGGAGGTGTCACACTACCTGACTTCAAACTATATTACAAGGCAACAGTAACCAACACAGCACGGTAATGGTAAAAAAACAGACACACAGACCAATGGAACACAATAGAGGTCTCAAAAATAAGACTACACATCTACAACCATCTGATATTCAACAAACCTGACAAAGACAAGTAATAGGGAAAAGATTTCCTATTTTATAAATGGTGCTGAGAAAATCGGATAGTCATATGCAGAAACATGAAACTGGACCTATATACCTTACACAAAAATTAACTCATGATGGATTAAAGACTTAAATGTAAAACCAAAAGCTATTAAAACTCTAGAAGAATATTTAGGCAACACCATTCAGGGAATAGGCACAGACAAAGATTTCATGACAAAAACATCAAAAGCAATTGCAACAAAAGCAAACATTTACAAATGGGACCTCATTAAACTAAAGAACTTCTGCACAGCAAAAGAAACTATCATCAGAGTGAACAACCTATGGAATAGAAGAAAATTTTTGCAAGCTACCCATCTGACAAAGGTCTAATATCCAGAATCTACAAGGAGTTTAAACAAATTTACAAGAAAAAACAAACAACCCCATCAAAAAACAGGCAAAAGACATGAATAGACATTTCTCGAAAGAGGACATTTATGCAGCCAAGATACATGAAAAAAAAATCTCAACGTCACTGATAATTAGAGACATGTAAACCAAAATCCAAAAGTCAAGAAACAACATACAGTGAATATAAAAGATATAAAAGGCCTATTCAAAAACAACTACAAAACATTGATAAAATAAAATGAAAGAGACAAAGCAAATGAAAAGACATCCCACGCTCATGGATCAGAAGAATTAGCATTGTTAAAAGGACCAAACTACTCATAGCGAATTCCAGATTCAATGTGATTCCTATCAGTATACCAATGTCATTTTTTACATAAATAGAAAAAAAAATCTAAAGCTCACATGGAACCACAAAAAGCCTGAATTACCAACACAATTCTAACCAAAAAGAACAAAAAGTGGAGGCATCACAATGCCTGACTTCAAACTATATTGCAAGGCTATAGTAAACAAAAGAACATGGTATTGGCATAAAAACAGACACTATACCAATCAAAAAGAATAAAGAAACCAGAAATAAATCCATGTGTTTACTGCCAACTGATTTTTAACCAAGGCACCAGGAATATACATTAAAGAATGAATATCATCTTTAATAAGTGGTGCTGGGAAAAGTGGGTATCCATATGCAGGAGAATGAACATACATCACCATCTCTCACCATATGCAAAAATCACCTGAAAATGCATTGAAGACCTTTAAGACCCAGAACTATAAAACTATTTTAAAAATATAGAAGAATTATTATAGGACATTGGTCTAGGCAAATATTTCATAGCCAAGACCTCAAAAATACAAGCAATAAAAACAAAGGCAAAAGGGACTATATTAAACTAAAAACATTCTGTATAGACAAAAAACCAATTAACTGAGTGAAGAGAATCTGTTGTACAAGAAAAAAATGTAAACTATTCATATGAAAAGGGACTTATATCCAAAATATACAAGGAAGTCCAACAACTGTACAGCAAAAAAAAAAAAAAAAAGAAGAAAAGTTCCATTAAAAAGTGAGTAAAGGACATGAATAGATATATCCCAAAAGAAGGCAAATAAATGGCCAACAAGTATATGAAAAAATACTCAATATTACGAATCATCAGAGAAACGCAAATAAATATCACAGTGAAATAATACCTTACACCAGTTAAAATGGCTGCTATTAAAAAGACCCAAATAACAGGTCCTGGCAAGAACAAGGAGAAAAAGGAAATTATATGCTGCTGGTGTGAATGTAAATTAGTACAGCCATTACAGAAAACAGAAAGATTTTCCAAACTTTAGAAACAGAACCACTCTACAATTCAGCAATCCCACTACTGGACATACACCCAGAGGAAAATGTATCAGTATATCAAAGGGGTCCATATACTCCCATGTTTATTGCAGGATTGTTCACATCAGCCACCATATGATATCTAACTAAGTGTTCATCCATGGATGGATCGATAAAGAAAATGTCATATGTGTACACAATGAAATACTGCTCCGTCATAAAAAGAAATAAAATTTTGTCATTTGAAGAAACGTGGATGGAACTGGAGGTCATTATTTTAAGAGAAATAAACCAGGTGCAGAAAGACAAATATCACACTTTGTCACTCATATGTGGAAGCTAAAAAGTTGATCTCATGGAGGTAAATGGTAGAATGATAGTTATCAGAGGTTGGGAAGCGTGTCTTTGGGGCAGGGTGTGAAGAAACGTTGGTTAATGGGCACAAACTACAGTTTGATAAAACTACAGTTAAATAAAAGGAATAAGTGCCAATGTTTGATAAGACGGTAGGTTGACTATAGTTAAAATTAATGTATATTTCAAAACGGTTAGAAGAGAGAACTTGACATATTCCCAACACATAGAAGTGATAAAAACTCATGATGATGGATACTCTAGATAGCTTAACTTGATGATTACACATTCTATGCATATAACAAAATACCACATGGACCCTATAAAATTGTACACATATATCGATACAAATGTTTAAAATCCAACGAATGAATATGAGTCTCAAGAAAACCAAAGCAAATACTAAAGTAGTATACAGAACATTATAGTTAGAAAGAATACTAAAAGCTAAAATTTACTATTTTTTGTTGTTGTTGTTGTTGTTAAGTGAAGCTAAGTCTTGAAAGGGCACACAAAGTATTTTTTTGAAGGAAGGCAAAAAGATCAAATCAATTATAAAAATAAAATGAAACGAATAAAAACTTAGTAGGTCATCCTACATTTCAACATTAGTACTACATGTCAGAAGACAATGAAGTAACTTAAAGAGAGACTATTAGCCAAAAATACATACATACACAGTTACTTTTTTATTTGAAGGCCACAGATATATTAGTATCAACATGAAGGGTTCACTCATATAATATTTTATTTGAGCCTTCCTGAGAATAAACTGACAGCCAAATAAACACTATTTAAAAGAGACTTTTTTTCCTTCCTTCCTTCCTTCCTTCCTTCCTTCCTTCCTTCCTTCCTTCCTTCCTTCCTTCCTTCCTTCCTTCTTTCCTTCCTTCCTTCCTTCCGCTGCTTCTTCTGCTTCCTCCTCCTCCTCCTCCTCCTCCTCTTCCTCTTCCTCTTCCTCTTCCTCTTCCTCTTCCTCTTCCTCTTCCTCTTCCTCTTCTTCTTCTTCTTCTTCTTCTTCTTCTTCTTCTTCTTCTTCTTCTCCTTCTTCTTCCTCTCTCTCTCTCTCTCTCTCTCTCGTCTCGCTATATCGCCCAGGTTGGAGTGCACTGGCGCGATGTAGCTTCACTGCAACCTCTGCCTCCCGGGTTCACGCCATTCTCTTGCCTCAGCCTCCCAAGAAGCTGGGACTACAGGTACCCACCACCACGCCTGGCAAATTTTTTTGTATTTTTAGTACAGACGGGATTTCACCGTGTTAGCCAGAATGGTCTCTACCTCCTGACCTTGTGATCCGCCCACCTTGGACTCCCAAAGTGCTGGGATTACAGGCGTGAGCCACCGTGCCCGCTGGCAAGGGATATTTTATAAAGTTGTTAGTATAAGCATAATTAGTATAAAAATACAAACCTTCACTAAAAAAAAAAAAAAAAAAAAAAAAACTTTAAAAAGGACAGCGCAAACAAGGACATAGTAAAAGACTATATTGACTTGATTGTAATAAAATGTAAATTATATAACCAGTGAGATGTAACAATATTAACTAGGTTAATAAAAGAATTAGCCTCAACTGATCAATTAAATAAATATTTTCACATTTACTTAAAAATCTAATGCCATTCTGTATGGAAGAACACAATAATTTTTGAAAGTTTGAACATAAAATAATGGTAAAATATATACAAGATAGATGCAAATAAGCAAAACTCAGAATGTTACGCTTTATGTTCCAGAAGACAGAATTGATAGTCAATCATTAAATGAGATTCTTTAAAACTTTTATTTATTTATTTATTTATTTATTTATTTATTTATTTATTTATGGTACAGGCTGAAAAAAAACACAGAAGTCTTACACAGTGAATATTAATCATTACTCATCTAAAAATCAGCATAATCCCAATTTTCAGAAATCTGAAACTATAGGAGATGCAAGGGAAAAAAATGGGACCAATACATGTCTAAGATACAAAAATTGAACTAAAAGTTATATGGATAGAGAAAATCTAAACCACTTAATAATAGATAAAGGAGATCCTGTACATAACTATGGAACTTGTCCTTTGCTATGGTTAATTTTATGTGTCAACTTGGCTAGGCCAACTTATTCAGATAGTTGGTCAGACATTACTGCGCGTGTTTCTGTAAGAATGTTTCATGAATAAGATTAACATTCAAATCAACGGACTTTTGAGTAAAGTGAATTACCCTCCAAAATGTAGGTGAACTTCATCCATTCAACTGAAGGCAAGACCAGAACAAAACAGATCACTCTCCCTCAAATAAAAGAACATTCTTTAGCCGAGAGCTCTCAGACTTGGCCTGGAACATTGGTCCCTCTGAGGCTTTAGACTGACAGCCTAGAATGGCGATCATTAAAAAGTCAGGAAACAACAGGTGCTGGAGAGGATGTGGAGAAATAGGAACACTTTTACACTGTTGGTGGGATTGTAAACTAGTTCAACCATTATGGAAAACAGTATGGCGATTCCTCAAGGATCTAGAACTAGATGGACCATATGACCCAGCCATCCCATTACTGGGTATATACCCAAAGGATTATAAATTATGCTGCTATAAAGACACATGCACACGTATGTTTATTGCAGCACTATTCACAATAGCAAAGACTTGGAATCAACCCAAATGTCCATCAGTGACAGATTGGATTAAGAAAATGTGGCACATATACACCATGGAATACTATGCAGCCATAAAAAAGGATGAGTTTGTGTCCTTTGTAGGGACATGGATGCAGCTGGAAACCATCATTCTTAGCAAACTATCACAAGAACAGAAAACCAAACACCGCATGTTCTCACTCATAGGTGGGAACTGAACAATGAGATCACTTGGACTCAGGAAGGGGAACATCACACACCGGGGCCTATCATGGGGAGGGGGGAGGCGGGAGGGATTGCATTGGGAGTTATACCTGATGCAAATGACGAGTTGATGGGTGCAGCAGACCAACATGGCACAAGTATACATATGTAACAAACCTGCACGTTATGCACATGTACCCTACAACTTAAAGTATAATAATAATAAATAAATTAAAAAAAAAAAAAAAAGATGCAGCATTAGATCCCCTGGGTCACCAACATGCCAGCCTACCCAGCATATTTTGGACTTGTCAGCCTTCATAAATGTGCAAGCCTCTGCCTTATAATAAATATCTTTCTACATATAAGCACATTCTTTGGATTAATTTTCTTAGGAGAACTCTTCTAATATAGACTTGCAATGAAAGAGAGAATGCTTTTTTTAAATATATATCCACGTAATATTCACAAACAAACAAACAAAAAATGGTTAAATATTTAAGTCCACAAACTAGGCAGTCCACAAGTATAGAATGGTATTGAGATAAAAGAAAGAATTCAAAGATTACTTCTGTGATCATAACATTTAACACGAAAGGTAGGAAGGAGACATTGGCAAAAGTAGTTGGAAGAACAATCTAGAGAGAGGAAGCGGATTAAAAATTCCCTTAAGTTGACCAAAAAATAATCTCAACAGTTTTTAGGAGCAGAGAAAACTTGTGTGATTTGAACAGTATGAGAGAATGGGATGCAGTGATATAAAATGATAAAGTTGAAGGCACAGGCAAGGGCCAGAATACATAGGTCACGTGAGTATAATGTAACTTATTCCAATACTAATCAGTAATCATAGGATGTATAAATGGCCTGGAGCAAGAGTCACTTGGTATTTAAAAAAATATATTGTAGATAATATTTGTTGAACCAAACTAGGAAATGAAACAGAGACCAGGAATTAAGTCATAAGATATGGTGACTTGAGTAGGTTAGTAGCAGTACATATGAAGAGAACTGAACACATTGGAATTGTTTCCAAGGTAAGATCAACCAAGTCTGCTAATTAATTAGTATAGGGTTAAAAGTAAATCAAGAATGATACAGACATGTGCTTACAAACTTGCATCCTATTGTAGTAATTGACAAGGTAATCCTAGTGGGCCATGAGAGCATTTGGAAAGGAGAGATAACTGGAACTTAGGACAGCAGTTAATATTTCATGCAGCAAGAATTTATGAGCTAAATCTAAAAGACTAACAAAGAATAGAAAATGATTACTCTAGCCAGTATATAAATTATTCCAGTATATGGATACCCAGAAAAAATATTGACTAATCAGCTATAAGATTAAATTTGGTACAAGATAAGGCACGCAAATAAACCGGTTATGAAAGACTGTATGAAGCGTATAAAAGATTTGGTGCATTGTTCAGAAAGTAATAAACAGCTCTTAATTAACCTGGGGAACAATATGATCAGATTTGCTTTTCAAAAGACCATAGCAGTTGTCCTTCAAGAAATAGATAAGAGAAAAACAATACTGGAGGAAAAAAATCTAGTTAGACATTTGTTGGATAAAACTAAGTAGAATAACAGGGATCCTAATTAGGCTGAGGAATAGAGATAAGATGGAGAACTATGGGAGAAATCACATGACTTAGACATTGATATGTGATAAATGCTATGGTTGTTTTATGAACCACACTTCTTATCAGTTAGCTGTACATACTATGGAATCTCTAAGAAAAATGACATAAAGTTTTGGGCTTGTTTTAAAATATGCTGTCTCAATTGCAAAACACAGAAAGTAGAACATATAAAATGGTAAAGAGGTTGATAAATCTTAGACATAAACAATAAGCACATAGATATTTATTACATTTTCCCCTCAATTTTGGTTTTTGCTTTTAAATTTCTGTTTAAAACCTTTAAAAAATAGGGAATAAAAATAACCACAAATGTATAGAAACAAGCAAGGCTATTGATATATCTTACACTTTGCTATTTTAGGAGTGGTATGTTGGGAGGATAATATTTTACCCTGGAGTTGCAGCATAGTTCTGGGATTTTTCTGCACACCTTGTAATACTGTCTGCCAGCTTTCAAACTGCACGCTGTCGACGGTGGGCCTGGAGGCAGGAAGGAAAGATGCTTGTACATACCACTCAATGATTCTCCTGCCTGTAATGATTGTGTGGGTGGTTCCTTAGAGAAAGGAGCCTGGGAGAATTTGGAAGTGAGGTGAGCTTTTCCAATCACAGTTGCAATAGCTTTCAGTTTTTAAGATTCAAATTCATAAAAGTTTTTGATAAGTGTCTTTCCCTGATTAGACACATGATGTTAAAAAAAAATTAAGGATTAGGGAATCTGTGTGCCTATTATCAAATTGTCACTGTATTATGTCCCCATAACTACATGCAGTTAAGTAAATAAGAACATCTATGTAAACTAAGTTATTGGTCTCTGGTATTATTTAAAATAAGTGCCATTACTCCAATGCTTGCTTACTTGTATTACTAGATATGATGAGAAAAAATGTTTCTATGCAGTCTAATTTCCAAAGTGCTGATTTTCAGTTTCTTTTTACCATAACAAAGTAGAAGTGGGAGGAGGTTAGATGGAATATATCCTGTCCAAAAAAGAAAAATAAATACCATGAATTTTACTATTTTCAAAAATGTACAAACAAATCTATTGCATTTTAAGAAGTAAAAGAAAATATTAAAAGACAGATATCAGAAATACGTGGCTTTTACCAATACATACATTACATTTAACCTATACATTAATATCATATATTACTCTCCTCATATTTTACATAGTGCGTATAGTTATATACATAAAATGTAACAGATGGGGTCTGAAAACAAATATAGCTTATAGTTACGTTAACATAAGATGTTAAAATTATAATATGAAATATTTGAGTAAAGATAGAAAAATATATTTTTTCTAGTCTTTATTTTTCAAAAAACAAATGTAATAAAAAATTTTTAAAAAGCTTCATATTCAACTGAATTATAAATAATAAAATATAGAGTTTACATTTTACTAATACTATCAAATATGTAAATTTAAATACAATTAGGATAAAGCTAAGTGAAATGATCTTGAAAAGGTAAAGAATAACATAACTAGAGAATGATGTCTTTCAGGTTTTCAGGCTAGACGGTCATGGAAAATAGAAGGAGCGTTCCTATTCTGACCCATTACTACATCAGAGATATATAGCAGGGGTGACATGTCCTTTTTCTTCCAAACCAAGAAAAATGGCCTGGAGGTGAGATCATGAGAGTAAAGAGATCAAGTGTCAGTGACTTTGGAAATGCTTTGTAGAGTCAGTTGGAACATGATAAATGCGGTATAAATCAGTAAAGAGAGAGCACTCTGACGATAGTTTAAAGACATATGAGCTCTCACCTAGCAGAATGCTCATCCCAAAAGGAGTTCTCAAAACTCAGGGAGACATATGGCTTCACTGGAAGAAGACGCACATGATAAGAGAAAACTAGTCAAAAACATTGTTTTCAATTAAACCCAGCTGGTAACTTTTCTTTCCACAAGATACTTTCTCAAACTCACATATTTTTGCTGAGCAAAGAGAGATATAGACAAGCCTTTCAATATTTAAATATTAATATTAAGGAGGAAAGAACATCCATGCACAGATGTTACAACGAAAATTTGATGAGTAAAAATATTCAAAAAATGGTAGATGAAAAATATGCAACAGAAAAAGAAATGTTCAGAATTCTGAACAAAATTTCAAGCAGACCATTTATCTAACTTCAAAATATTATGAGGAAACATATTTTATAAAAACATCTAAGTAAGATTTGAAAGAAAAGATGAACAATATTGAAGAGAATAAATGAGTTAAAATGGCATTGGAGGATTCAGTACCTACATGAAAGATTTACCTATTAACAAATTAAAGCCATTTAGTTACAGAAAGAAAGAGGACAGACTTGGCTAAAAATAAATTCGCGAATGTAAAGGATATGTTTTAGGGCTGGATTCAGTGGCTCACACCTGTAATCCCAACACTTTGGGAGGCTGAGACGGGCAGATCACTTGAGGTCAGGAGTTGGAGACCAGCCTGGCCAACATGGTGAAACCCCGTCTCTACTAAAACAATAATAATAAAAAAAAATTAGCTGAGTGTGGCAGCTCATGCCTGTAATCCCAGCTACTTGAGAGGTTGAGGTAGGAGAACCACTTGAACCCGGGAGGTGGAGGTTGCAGTGAGCCGAGATTGTGCCACTGCACTCCAGCCTGGGCGACAGGGCAAGACTCCCTCTCCAAAAAAAATAAAAAAATAAAAAAATTGGAAATGACAGAAAAATGAAAAGAAAAACAATAAACATTACTGAAGAATAATGATAGATATATTCAGACAAATACAGAAATTTCATAAGTATAATTGGATTCCTGAAAATAGATTAATGCTAAATAATATATAAAAATAGTTTAAGATCCAATAAAAATAAAACTTTCTTAGGTAAATAAATGTAACGTGCAACTATATTTTTCTAATAAAATTAAAATCAAATTATAATCAGAGTACATTTAATAAAGGTTTAAATTTAGAAAATAGTTCTTATATCTCACCACAGAGGCAAAGAGATAGAATGTATGCTTTTGGCCTTTTAAGTTTCTGTAGTGACATTTAAGGTCAAAAACCAAGAGAGAATGTTAATAACATTTGAAACCAAAATACACCTGTAAGAAACATGCATACAATATATTTTGTAATTAAACAGAATAGAAAATAAATTATTTCAAAATTGTTTTATGAAGTTAGCTTAACAACATTTTAAAAATAAGTGGAAGTGAAACATCTAGTAATGTGTGTGCATATGGGCCACACACAAAATATACTGCTGGTTAATTTTCTGATATTTTAAATTATTAATTTTGTAAATGAATGATAAAAACTCTGTGACGTGTTTAGCCCACCTCCATTGGGAAATTGTATGTTCATTTTACGTTGGTTAATAAGTGTAATAATTTTGTGACATATAGTGTTATGAACTGAATTTTGCCTTCCTCTTCCAAATGTATGTGTTGAAGTCCTAACACCCAGTTCCTCAGAATGTGACTGTGTTTAGAGATATCATGTTTACTTTAAAGAGGTAATTAAGGTTAAATACTGTTATTGGAGTGAGCCTTATCCAGTATAACTAATATCCAAATATGAAAGAGATTAAGACACAGACAACTACAGAGTAAAGAAGACGTGAGGCCCAGGGGGAAGACGGATATCGCCTACTCAAGGAAAGAGGCCTCAGAGAAAGCAAACCGTGTCAACATGTTGGTTTCAGATTTCCAGCCTGGAGACCTGTGAGAAAATAAATTTCGGATGCTTAACACACCCAGTCAGTGTTACTTTGCTATAGTAGCCCTAGCAAATTAATACATATTATTAATAATATACTACTATTATAAATAATTAGAAAACAGAATACAACTGAACTTTAATTATGGAAATTCTTCTCATAGTGCATAGTTTATGTTAACATGTCTGTAATGCAATTAAACATATTACAATTTCAAAGAAAAATTAATATCACACAGCAATAAATTTCATAAGACTATCTGAAAAATTCTCTAATCATTCTGTAAAACTATCTAAATCAAATAGAGTGAATTGATATTTACTTATTTTTTATCAGCACTCACCATCATAAACAAAGATAAGAACACTAAAAATCTTCCTACTGAACCTAAAAAGGCACTTGTGTTTGCTACAACTAGTGCAAATGAATATATATATATAGTTTAAGAACTTGTCCATATCATTGTTTAAGAAACATACACTCATTTCCCGAATTGATACAACCCAAAGAATAATGGAAACGAATAATGCATTAGACTACTTAAAAATTAAAGTTAAAAAAAAATATATCACTTAAATATTACATAGTGTTGCAAAAGAGAATCGCAAGACAAAAGATACTGGCCTATTTTCTTTAATATTTAAACAGATCAAGTATATGAATGTTTTGAATAAAAATATAAATAAATGTGAGAAAAGAATGAAGATGTGAAATATATTAGAATTAGAAAATGAAATAAAATTTTATATTTTTGCAAATATGTGGAATAAAACCCAAATTTATTATAAGAAAATTATATTAAAGAATACTTACATGCCATTTGCAACCTATCACGTTATTAATAATTTAAACTTCTGAAAATAAAAATTATTGGTAAGAGTTTCAGAGTAGTGCTACATTTTTCAGATGTCAATTCTGCAAAATTTATGAAAATTAACAATGCATGAATCTTCTTCCAGAATATTACTTTTCAGTGTTTTAATTTGGGGCAAAATTTATCCAGCTGACAATGGAACCTATCCACAGAGCCATTCATACAATATTATGCATTCTTTAAATATAATGCTATGTGTTTATAAATAATGATATGAAGAAATTCAAATACAGGTCAATAAGTAAAAAACAAATACAATATTTATACTAAGGTAATACACATTGATTTCTACTACATTCCAGTTTCTGATACTTCATGTAAGTGTAATACAGCAAGGGAAAAATTTTTAGAAAATAAAATCAGAAAGTTGTGAGAGGACAGATAATGGGTAGCAATCTACACTGAAATAAGAGTTTTGGACTTCGGTATTTTATTTCAGGAATAAAAGGAAGTTTTTGAGGATAGTGAGCAAGGAGATGTAATCTAATTCAAGGTGTAAATGCATCACTCTGGCTAGGTACATACATACACACACACACACACACACTATCGGGTTGATATAAAATGCACTGTATGTGAAAAACAAAAAAAAAAATGGCTTTTCTGTCTATTCTTGTCCCTTCCTTTCTCCCTTTTACATGAACATGTATTTATTTTATTAAAAACAAAGATATTTTAAATAATACTTTAAGACGATATAGAAGGATATAGAGTATTAATACCTCTCTTCACACTTTCCTCTACTGCCAATTTTCCTGCCTACTGTCAATTTTTCTGTACTTTTTATGTGTTTATATATGTGTACATGTGAGGATTATACAAGCTTACTATAAAAATAGCGTTTTTTAAATTTAGAAATATTCTGGAAATATTTTCACATTAGTGACTGTGAATTATGCCAACATATGGCATTTAATTTAGCAATTCTCTTTTAAATAGACTGCTTAAAAATTAAAGAGAAATATTTCATTTTGGATGATGTTAGGGGCCAATTCGTGTTCCTTCAAAATTCTTATGTTGAATTTCTAACCCCCAGTATCTCAGAATGTGACTGCACTTGGAGATAGAGTCTTTGAAGAGGTAACGGAAAATGAGGTCATTTGGGTGAATGCTAATCCAATGTGACTGGAGTCTTTTTAAGAAAAGGCAATTAGAAAACAGACATGTACATACACAGAGGAAAGTTCATGTAGGGACACGGCGAGAAGTCAGCCATCCGCAAGCCAAAGAGAGAGGTCTCAGAAAAAACTTAACTGGCCAACATCTTGATCTTCTAGACTCAGTAGCTGGGAGGAAATACATTTCGTTGTCTAAGCACCGTAGTGTATTGTCATTTGTTATGGGCAGCCCTAGCACACTAACACACGTAAATATTTAGTTTGCTTCAGTTTTCTCATTTTTAATACCCCTTAATCTAAAATACCATGTACATTCATCTTTGTGCACTAGTTTTTTTTTTTTTTTAAAGATAGTTTCACACAAGAAGGGTGAATGGATCAAAGAGTGTTTGATCATTTTAAATGTCAATAGGGACCATGAAATAATTCACAAATTGTGTCTGTGATAATTTTCTCTCACATGGGAATACGGTATAAACATTATCATTTACTCAGATAAGGATTGCTTTTCATAAAAAGCACAATTGGGAAAATGCTTTGAGAATTAGTGGAATTTGTGTACTATTTTTCGCATCCTCAATTGTATTAGAAGTCTTATTAATTTAATCATTCATATTATTTTATTTTGTCATGATAATAAATTTAATTATATATACAAGCCAAAGGAGGGAAATGAAACAAGAGCTGTGTTTACTATGTGCTAAACCTGAGTATTCTATAGCTATTATCTTCTTTGAGTTTAATCATTAGATAAGGAGATTGTTGTTATTATGGTTAAACCAATTTTACTGTAAACCGAATTGAGGTAAAGAGGCTGAGTGAGTTACTTAAGGCAATATAATTATTAAAGATAGATCTCAGATTTGTGCCCAAGTATTTTATTCTAGGTTCTCTCTAGGTTTTGAATGTTTTATTCTTTTTTTTTTTTTTTTTTTTGAGATGGAGTCTTGGTCTGTCCCCAGGGAAGTGGCAGGAGTGCAGTGGTACGATCTCAGCTTACTGCAACCTCTACCTCCTGGGTTTAAGTGATTCTCCTGCCTCAGCCCTCCCGGTAGCTGGGATTACAGGCGCATGCTGCCATGCCCAGCTAATTTTTGTATTTTTAGTACAGACGGGGTTTCACCATGTTGGTCAGGATGGTCTCAATCTCTTGACCTTGTGATCTGCCTGCTTCAGCCTCCCAAAGTGCTGGAATTACAGGTGTGAGCCACCACACCTGGCCTGGATGTTTTATTCTTATACCATATTGCCTGTGAATATAAAAGGGCTCCGTTAAAGTGCACACTCAAGCAGTTAGTGGTTTAAATCATACAACAGGACATTTAGAAAGTATTATTATAGTGTCAATTTGAAGGAAGAAGTGATCAAAGGAAATAGTGCATCTAAAGTGGTAAAATTTGAGTGGGTGGTGACTCACACCTGTAATTCTAGCCTTTGGGGAGGCCAAAGTGGACGGATCACTTGAGGCCAGGAGTTGAAGACAAGCCTGGCCAACATGGTGAAAATCCATCTCTACTAAAAATACAAAAATTAGCTGAGCATGGTTGCATTTACCTGTAGTCTCAGATGCTCAGTAGGTTGAGGGAGGAGAATCGCTTGAATCTAGGAGGTGGAGGTTGCAGTGAGCCGAGATCACACCACTGCGCTCCAGCCTGAGGGACAGAGCGAGAGATTCTATTTCAAATAAATAAATAAATAAATAAATAAATAAAGTGATACAACTCTTAGCTCCTACCAGATACTTTATAATTTTAGGTTTGATTATGCATTGTTAACATAAATGTTGCTGTTTTACTAATTATGTAAGTATATATCACATAAACAAGATAACTGCAATATTGCAAAACAGCTCTTGTTGTATGTGTGTGGAGATCTATGTAATGAGTCATGTATATATCATAAGTATATGCATATATATTAATTTTCTGTTGCTGGTGTAACAAATTAACACAAAGTAAGTGAGTAGCTTAAAAGAAAGTAAATTGATTCTCATATATTTCTGGAGGACAGAAATCTAACATCAAGTTGTTGACAGAGCTGCATTGCTTCTGAAGTCTGGAGCAGAGAATTTATTTCCTGTTTTTTCTTCAACTCCTCTAGAAGTGCTTGTGTATATTCCTTGTGTATATTCCTTGGCTTGTGGCCTGTTCCTTACAGCACTTCAACCTCTTGTTTCCAATGTCACATCTTCTAACACTGACTTTGATGTTCTTGCTTCACTCCTATGAAGACCCTTTACATTGGATGCACCTGCATAACTGTGATAATATTCTCATCTCAAAATCCTTAATATAATCATATCAGCAAAGTTTCATTTGCTGTGAAAGACAATTCACAGGTCTGCTGATTAGAATATGGACATTTTCTCCCCTGCCCCCAAAACACAAAATAAAGTTTTCTTAATTTTCATGCCAGATGCCACCATGTTTATGAGAGATGCTTCTGTTCTATAGTTTGGTTTTGTGATTATATGATTGCATGTTATCATTTAATGTGTATTTTTCTCACTGTTTTGTTCTTTATTGTTTTTATTTAACAATTGAAGTTGGCTTGTCATAGGATATGCTTTCTCATTATACATGTTCTTCATTGTATTTATCCCTGACATTGGACTCTTAGCACTTATTTCATTTCCTCTTGTCTTAATTTGGGAGGTTCACATTTGATATGGTTTGCCTGTGTCCGCACAAAAATCTCGTCTTGAATTCCCATGTGTTGTGGGAGGCACTCAGTGGGAGGAAATTGAATCATGGGGGCAGGTTTTTTTCGTGCTGTTCTCATGACAGTGAATGAGTCTCACACAATCTGACAGTTTTAAAAATGGAAGTTGCCCTGCACAAGTTCCCTGTCTCTTTGCCTGCTGCCATCCATGTGAGAAGTGCCTTGCTTCTCCTTGCCTTCCACCATGATTGTGAGGTTTCCCCAGCCATGTGGAACTGTACGTCCATTAATCCTCTGTCTTTTGAAAATTGTCCAGTCTCAGATGTGTCTTTATCAGCAATGTAAAAATGGAGTAATACAACATTCTATTTCTATTCTTTATACAGCTTCTCTTCTATATTTTTATCAGTCATTTAAAATTTATGCATTTCTGTTAACCTAAAGAAGATTTCTCAGACCTCCAGCCAAAATGGTAAGTGGACTTCTCATAAATAAGACAAACAGATCTGGGGTTATGAATACTTCATGGAAGAAGGAAAAAGAGCCCTTATTTTACATCATAAAAAGGTAAGGAAGGAGAGTTTGGACGTGGAATGTTTAGGAAGAGCTCTTTTATTCTCTATGACCTATTTCTCTCTTTAGGCAGCCCAAAGCAGTGGGGAGGGCAAAGGGGGCAACCACCAACTCACAACAGATAGGGAGCAACCACCAACTCACAACAGATAGAGTCTATGTGAAGGCTTAGTTTGAGGGCCAATTAGGCCATTGAATTTAATAATGTTAAGGTGCATGTGCTTAGCTATTAACAATGATAGTATTGATAGCTTGTTTGAGAGGACAAAGAATTAAGATGTGTGAACTAATTCAGCTCATTATTTCTATAGTCAATCTTAGTTAAATATTGTGACAACATAAAATACTAGAAAAAATATAGAATAACTTGTTTTTTAACAAACGAAACTTTAAAAAGATTGCATATTCAAGTTAAAAATATTAAAATAAAAAGTTGGTATTTGTTTGGACTTTTATAAAAAGTCTTAGGTGTTCTACCCTTCTTTGACTACTAAAGTGTTGATTACATATGGAAAATGTATGTACCTCAAAAGGTTAATTCCAACATTGTTGGCATAAGAGAAATAAAAACTGAAGAAAATATTTAATACCCATCACTAGGCTACATGTTATGGCATACTATGAGGTAGTTAAAATATAAAAATCAGATTCATACTTTCCTCTCAGATGGATTATAATGTGAAGTAATGTAGTCCCTCAATTTTTAACTTAAAAGGGGTTTCTCACAAACATATAATTTTAAAGTTATTCTTCAATGAATAATTATTGTAAAGCTTTCTGCAAGGCTTTTTAGTTTTCTGATCAGAGTTTTATGGTAACTTTCATTAATATTTATTAAACATTAAACATTTAATTAATAATCAATGATACTTAAAACATTTCTTTATAAATACAACTTAAAAATACATATTCAGAATTTTCTTTTTTAAAGGTTGAAGAGTATTTCATTGCATCTATATACCAATTTTATTCATTCATCTATGACAACATGGATAAAACTGGAAGACATCTGATACAGTTTACCTCTGTGTTCCCACCCAAATCTCATATCAAATTGTAATCCCCAAGTGTTGGGGAAGGTTCCTGGTGGGAGGTAATTGGATCTTGGGGGCACATTTTCCTGTTGCTGTTTTCATAATAGAGAGTGAGTTCTTATGAGATCTGATGGTTTAAAAGTGTGTCTCACTTCTTCATTCTCTCTCCAGCTCTGCCATGGTAAGACATGCTTGCTTTCCCTTTGTCTTCTGCCAAGACTGTAAGTGTTCCAAGGCCTCCCAGCCATGCCTCCTGTACAGCCTGTGCAACTGTGGGTCAACTAAGCTTCTTTTATTCATAAAGTACCCAGTCTCAAGTAGTTCTTTATAGCAGTATAAGAACAGACTAATATAGAAATTGGTACTGAGAATGAGGTACTGATATAAAGATACTTGAGAATGTGGAAGCAGCTTTGGGGCTGGGTAATGGGCACAGGATGGAACAGTTTGAGAGGCTCAGAAGAAGACAGGAAGAGGTGGGAAACTTTGGAACTCCCTACAGAATTGTTTAATGGTTGTGATGAAAATGCTGATAGTAATATGGACAATGAAGTCCAGGCTCAGATGGAGATGAGGAACTTACTGGGAGCTGGTATAAAGGTCACTCTTGCTATGCTTTAGCGAAGACACTGGCAGTATTTTGCCCCTGTCCTGGAGATCTTTGGAACTTTGAACTTGAGAGAGATGATTTAGGGTATCTGACAGAAAACATTTCTAAGCAGCAAAGCATTCAAGAGGTGACCAGGCTGTTTCTAACAGCGTACAGTCATTTGTGTTCACAAAGAGACAATCTGCAATTGGAACTCACTTATGTTTAAAAGGAAAGCAGAGAATAAAAGTTTGAAAGACGTGCAGCCTGACTAGGTGGTGGAAAAGAAAAACCCATTTTATCAGGAAAAATTCAAGCCAGGTGCAAAAGTTTGTGTGAGCAAAGAGGAGCCAAATGATAATCAGCAAGACGATGGGGAAAATGTCTCTAACGTGTGTCAGAAACCTTCATGACAGCCCCTCCCATCACAGACCTGGAGGCCAAGAATGGAAAAATGGTTTTGTAGGATAGGCCCATGTGCCCACTGCTCTGTGTAGCCTCAAGACTTGGCACCCAGTGTCCTAACTGCTCCAGCTCTAGCCATGGCTAAAATGGGATAAGATACTGCTAGGGATGTTGCTTCAGAGGGTAAAAGCCCCAAGCCTTGGTGGCTTCCTTGCGATATTGGGCCTGCAGGTGCACAGAAGGCAAGAGTTGAGATTTGGGTACCTCCACCTAAATTTCAGAGGATGTATGGAAACATCTGGATGTCCGGGGTAAAGTCTGTTGCAGGATACACCCCTCATACAGAGCCTCTACCGGGGCAGTGCAGAGGGGAAATGTGGGGTTGGAGCCCCCACACAGAGTCCCCACTGGGGCACTGCCTAGTGGAGCTGTGAGAAGAGGGCCACTGTCCTCCATAACTCCACATGGTAGATCCAATGACAGCTTACACCATGTGCCTTGAAAAGCCACAGGCACTCAATGTCAGCTTGTGAAAGCAGCCATCGGGGCTGGACTCTGCAGAACCACCGTAGTGGAGCTGCCCAAGGCCTTGGGAGCCAAGCCTCTGTATCATTGTGGCCTGCATGTGAGACATGAAGTCAAAGGAGATCATTTTGGGGCTTTAAGATATAAAGACTGCCCTGCTGAGTTTTGGACTTGCAGGGGGCCTGTAGTCCCTTTGCTTTGGCCAATTTCTCCCTTTTGGAATGAGACCATTTACCCAATTTCTGTACCCCCTTTGCATCTTGGAAGTAACTAAGCTATTTTATTATTTTACAGCCTCATAGGTGGAAGGGAATTGCATTTTCTCAGATGAGACTTTGGACTTGGACTTTTGAGTTAATGCTGAAATGAGTTAATATATTGGGGGACTGTTGGAAAGTTGTGACTGGTTTTAGAATGTGGAAGGAAATGAAATTTGGAATGGGCCAGGGTGGAATGATATGATTTGGCTCTATATCCCTACTTAAATTTTATGTTGAATTATAATTCTCAATGTTGGAAGAGGGCCTGATGAAGGTGATTGGATCATGATGGCAAATTTTCCACTTGCTGTTCTCATGAAATTGAGTGAGTTCTCATGCTACCTGATGGTTTAAAAATGTGTGACACCTCCCCCTTTGCTCTCTCTCTCTCCTGCTCTGCCATGGCGTGAGATACTTGATTCCCCTTTGCCTTTTGCCATGATTATGTTTTCTGATGCCCCCCAGGCTTCCTGTGAGCCAGTTAAACCTCTTTTCTTCATAAATTACCCAGCCTCAGGTAGCTCTTTATAACAGTGTGAGTACTAACTAATACAGCATTATGCTAAGTGAAACAAGTCAGGCACAGAAAGACAAATATGTATAATCTCACTCATACGTGGTATCTAAAAAAAATAGAAACAGAGTAGAAAGGTCATTTCCAGAGGCTGTCTGAGAGTAGGAGGGATAGGGAAAGAGAAAATGTTGATCACAGGTTACAAAGTTTCAGTTAGACTGGAGGAATACATTTCAGTTATCTAATGCACTGCATGGTGACCACAATTCATAGGAATTTTCAAATATTCTTAGTAAGTTGTATATTTCAAAATTGCTAAAAGAATACATTTTTAATATTCACACCAAAAAAAATGGCAAGTTGGTGTGGGGGTGGATATGTTCATTAATTTAATTGAATTTTTTTCTATAATGTATACATAGCTCAAAACATCATATTGTACTTCATGAATATACACAATTATTATTATTACTTTTAAGATAATAAAAATAGATAATATTTAAAGTAATAAAAATACTTATTTAGGGCTCATAGTATTGAGCAAGATATGAATAGAAATATGTCCTGAGTACTTCCTATCTTATTATGCTGGACAACTATTCTCCTTGCCCTGAGATTAGGTTCAATATTCTGATCTAGTACAACTTCTGAATTTTTTTTTTTTTTTTTGAGACAGGTCTCGCTTTGTCACCTAGACTGGAGTGCTGTGTCATTATCTCAGCTCACTGCAGGCTCAACCACCTGGGCTCAAGCTATCCTCCCACTTCAGCCTCCCAAGTAGTTGGGACTACAGGTGTGTGTCACCACACCTGGCTATTTTTATTTTTTATTTTTTTAATTTCTAGTAGAGATGAGGTCTCATTATATCATCCAGGCTTGTCTCAAACTTCTGGGCTCCAGTGATCCTCCTGATTTGGCTTCCCGAAATGAAAAATGCTGGGATTACAGGTGTAAGCCCCCACACTAGATCTTGAGTTGTTAAATATTTGTCT
Organism: Theropithecus gelada; assembly: GCF_003255815.1. Lineage (NCBI taxonomy): Eukaryota > Metazoa > Chordata > Mammalia > Primates > Cercopithecidae > Theropithecus > Theropithecus gelada. Next base: position 26,233,540 of record NC_037673.1, on the reverse strand, counting down.
TTTCAATGTTTCTTCCAAATATTTTGCACTTACTCTCACACAAGCCAAATTGTAGACCACTCTTAGAGTTGGTAGGTTTTTCTTACTCTACTTTTGCAAGAGTGGTGTTTATTTCGCCTGGAAATGCCAAGCCAACTAAAAATTATATACTTATACATATACACAAATTCTCCCCCTCTCTCTCATACACATGTGTATGGAGAAAAAGAGAGAGAGAGAGAGAGAGAGAGAGAGGTATTCTACCTGAAAACTAATAAAATTTTATTGGTTCTCTTGATCTTACAATGAATTATGCATTCTTTAATATAAATGTCCTAGTAGATAAATAAAGTATGCACTAAGTAATTTCTAAAGTACTGGAAGAGAATTGATTCCAGAAAAAAAAAAAATAGGAATATGCTTTGATTAAGCAATAAAGAGAAAACTCTGACAGTATAAAAAACAAACAAACAAACAAACAAAACACAGAAAGAAGGTGAGTAATTATGGAAGTAAACAAAGAGCAGAAGAGCAGCATAGTACCATGTCCTGGAAGCAAAGGGGAAAGAGAAATCCCCAAGGCTACCTGATCAAGATCTTTCAATACTGCATGCAGATTTTGCCCCTTTTTCTTCACTTGTTTATTTTTCACACAACACCCACAGGTATACTTTTATAATTTCTGTCAGATTATTACTTTCCTGTGCTTAACATATAAATGACTTCTCATATCACTAGAAACATAATTCAAAATTATTCCTTTGGCTTCTTCTTACTTTGAGCCTATGCAATGTTTCCCAGTTGCCTACCCCTCTCTCCTAACATATTACCTTGGATATTCCTTAAGTTCCTTGAGCCGACCAAGCTTGCTTGTGCTTTAGATGCTTCATCTTCCCCTCCCCTCTAAATCACTCCCTGCCTCCCCTCAAATTTGGGCTGAAAAGTTGCCATGAGAGGGGGCCTTGCTGATCCCTCTGTCTCCAGCAACACATGCATTCCTCTATTTCCTTACCAAATTTTGTTTTTGAATACTTTATCGTAACCTCATAGATCAATTTATCTTTGAATGTGCTTAGCCCCTACGCACCTCATTTGAACAGAAGCTTTCTAAGTTTGGTAACCAATCTCTTGTTCTCTTTTGCCAGTACTAGAAATAGTTCTTGACCTATGGTACCCTTAACAAATGTTTACTGAATCAATGAATCAATGGTGGGTATTTAGGCTTTTCACATACTAGGATAATGGAAATATTTGAAACAACAATTTAAATATAGTTATAGGTAATAAGACACTTTCCAAAGAGAATGTGTGTTTGTGCAAGTGGTTAACTTGAATTAATACTTTTGCTTCATTTTTATGGTTCATTGGCAAGAAGAAGGAATGCTAACTAGAGATGTCACCAGAGATAAAATTATGTTAAACACACTTGAGTGAGGAAGAGGTGGAGTCACTGCAGACAAAATTTGATGGATCAGAGGCAAGGTGGCAGAAAAAGTAATTAGTCAAAAAATACATTTATGAAAGCTGGAAGGAAATGCGAGTGAAAAGAAAAGAGACTAAATGGAGTTAGAAAAAATACAGGTTTTCTGCAGGTGAGAAGAACAATTGAAGGAAAATTTTCAGGTAACCTCAAAGTTCTCAATCTGTAAATAAAATTTCTACAGATATATGGAAACATAAAACAGCTGTAGAGTTGGCGCTATAAGGAACAGAAGAAAATATTATTGATAGATGGCACAGGATCATCCCAGAAGCAATAAATATGCAATAGGGTTAATCATATTTTGCCAAGCACTGCAAAATATTGAGAGCAGCCTGGAAGCAGAGACAGGAAGTAGAAAGTGTAGCTGAATTGATTAGAGGTTAGCCCAGTGTTGCCAATGGAGGGATGAAGAATAAGAACGTCGATTGGAAATCTTTTATGGGAACAGAAATTCTGATTATACCAAGATCGCATATGTCATCTAACCAATTTTGAGGAACTAATTTTGAAGCAGTCAATCATAAACAATTCTAATATTTTACAGAATAAAATAAATTAGGGGATTCCATAAAATGCTTTTGAGATTTTCTGTGATACTTAACAAAGTGATTTCACATCATCCCAACAGCAGAGATTGACCTGTTATTCACAAAAACTTTTTTGGCATTGATGGTTTTCTGGTGTACTTACTTTAGATTTAGAATACTCTGCAATTTGCTTCTCCTGACAAACCCACACTCACAAACACACACACAAACCCAGTATGGAAGTTGCCCTCCCACACTTAGCATTTTTTTCTATTTGATTCTTAGATATGAAACTTACTTCAGCACTTGTGCTCCCATACACCTGCACACACCTTCTCCTCTGTCGCCTTCTTTCTCTCTCCCTCATTCTCATACATGTGTGTAAATGTTAAATAACCTGCAATGTTTTCAATACAGAATTTGACAGTGATTGTGTTAGGATACTATGAGATGATTTTATGAAGAATAGTTTATAAGATATAAAATAAAAAAAGATCAATTCATTTATAGGCTTACCTATCCCATTTCAAAAGCCGATTGCTTAAAAGTGAGAAGAGAACAGATTCATAGGAAGACTGGTTATAATATTGGAGTCATAAGCTTTTTCCAACGTAGATAATAGGTATGTTTTTGTGTGTGCTTGTCTGTAGGTACCTTATGCTCTAATGACTTTTGGCTCCTAAGAGTTGTCTTTATTATTCTAATAAGCAGTTAATGAAAGGTACAAATGACCTTAGAAATGTTAAAAATCATAACAGGGCATAACTCTCCTAAAAGTAATGATTATTTTTTCTTATTATTTGTAATTATGTTTATCTGTAAAATCAATCTGAAACCGCTTTTCACCTTTTATTGTTATTCTTTTTTTTTTTTTTTTTTTTTTTTTGAGACGGAGTCTCGCTCTGTGGCCCAGGCTGGAGTGCAGTGGCCGGATCTCAGCTCACTGCAAGCTCCACCTCCCGGGTTCACGCCATTCTCCTGCCTCAGCCTCCCGAGCAGCTGGGAATACAGGCGCCCGCCACCTCGCCCGGCTAGTTTTTTTGTATTTTTTAGTAGAGACGGGGTTTCACCGGGTTAGCAAGGATGGTCTCGATCTCCTGACCTCGTGATCCGCCCGTCTCGGCCTCCCAAAGTGCTGGGATTACATGCTTGAGCCACCGCGCCCGGCCTTATTGTTATTCTTTAAAAATATAGTAGAATGGCCAGGCAGGGTGGCTCACGACTCTAATCACAGCACTTTGGGAGGCCGAGGTGGGTGGATCACCTGAGGTCAGGAGTTCAAGAGCAGCCTGGCCAACGTGGTAAAACCCCGTCTCTACTAAAAACACAAAAATTAGCCTGGCATAGTGGCATGTACCTGTAATCCCAGCTACTTGGGAGGCTGAGGCACAAGAATAGCTTGAACTAGGAGGCGGATGTTGCAGTGAACTAAGATTGCACCATTGCACTCCAGCCTGGGCAACAGAGGGAGATTTCGTCTCAAAAAAAAAAAAAAAAAAAAGTGTGTCTGTGTGTGTTTATGGATACATTTAGCACATATATAGTTGAGGATCAAATGTATGTGAATAAGTTATGTTTTCTACGGAGAATTCTAGTCTTCTATTTTTGATATTTGAGCTAAACATTAGTGTTAGTTTCTAAAAAGTTCCATTTTTCCAAGAAGTGTTGTGTAAATTGGAATGATCAATTATGATATTATCCACCATACAATTCTAATTGTGATTTATTAATAAACTCTAGAGAGTGGCCATTATTCTATTAGGCAATTAAAAAGCACTTAGAGTTTGTAACATGAAAGACAGGTTTTATTTATTTGCCCTTTTAAAAATGATGACTAATTTAAAATATTTTCAATATGTGGTGGTGAATTGGTAATAGATAGTGAATGAATGAAGTAACCAACAAATTTCAGGGCTGGGTGCAGTGGCTCACGCCTGTAATCCTAGTAGTTTGTGAGGCCGAGGCAGGTGGATCACTTAAGGTCCGGATCACTTGAGACCAGCCTGGTCGACATGGTGAAACCCGTCTCTGCTAAAAATACAAAAATTAGCTGGGTGTAGTGGCACATGCCTGTAATCCCAGCTACCAGGGAGGATGAGGTAGAAGATTTTCATGAACCCAGGAGGTGCGTGTTGCAGAGCTGAGATCGCGCCACTGCACTCCAAACGTGGCAACAGAGTGAGACTCTGTTTAAAAAAAAAAAAAAAAAATTAAAAGGTAACACTATTTTATTTCTTAAGTTGAAGGTTTTTAGTGATTTTGTCCATGGCCTGGATAGATCTCAGAGTCATGATGATAAGTCATCAGAGCACGCAATTGCATCTAAGCAGCTTAGACCAGAGCATGAGACATATTGACCAGAGCAATTCTTCTGAAATTGCCATGCTCCTCCTCTGTCTGTATCCGGCCTGATCCAGAGATTCATATGTAAAGGATGCTGTGTGTAAGATATTAGAGGAAACACTTTTGGAGGGATATAGCGACAAATTTCCTTTGCCACTCTATATCTTCAACTCCGCCCCAAACTATCATTTCTTTTCAGTTTCACCGGAATGTGTTTCTGTTCCAGCGTTCCAGAAACGTCGCCTAAAATGGGTGTGCTTTGTGCTTTCTTTGCTAAATGTCAGACCTGTTGAGGCTAGGTTACCTGTTTTCTCATTTTAGGAGAGAGCTTAGGCCTTTTTACATTGAAATGATATTCAAGAAAACTTTTGCATGGTTTCACATGGGGTCAAGATTATATTATTCACATGTAAGCATGGCTTTCTATGTCAAATGTATAATACATGAGTATTTGAATTAATAAATTATTTTTTTCATGGAATTAGCATCAATGTCGCACAGCCTTGAAAAGCTCCATTACATGTTCAAAAGCTGTTTCAACTTCTGATATACTATAGTTCTATGCTTCGGACATAAACAGGATCAGGACCCACAAAGTAGTTCATATGTGCAATTTGGAAACTTTTATTTTTTGAAAAGTATTCTATATCTAAAATTACTCTCTAAAAATTATCATAAGCCGCTAGGTTTCCAAAAGACTAAAAGAATTCTGCTTTTAGCTCAATTTTCAACATCTATGTTTTTTAAGTTAAAGGGTATTTTTTAAAGTATATTCGTTTTCCAAGGGCTTGATCATTTTCTTTTCCCCTAAGTAAGATACGGATTCACAGGCATTTGATCACAATTTGCTAATTTTTTCTGTGTTGATGACAATTAGTTATTATTATTCCCTATTGGGGTAGTCAAATTTTGATAGTATGTTTGATACTTACAATGTTGGAATTATATGGGCTTTTATATTATATTCCATAATAGATTTGCTTGTTTAGCCTAAAGATATAGTCTACTGCTATAATTGGCAAAGAAATTTGTTTTTGATAACCCTCAACTCTCTTAAGTTTTTTTCATTTCTTTTTCTTATACTACCGGTTTTATTATCTTTATGTTTCTTTTCAGATATTTCATTAGTGTGTAACAATACTTTCTTTTTAAGTTAAACAAAATTACCAATTATAGAAAATCTCTTAATATGGTATAACCTACTTGACCTATTATCCTTGTTGAAATATGAATCTTTTGCTAGAGTTTACTTGTGATCATTACACAATGCCATTCAGAACATTTTTCGAGTTTATTTTTCAAAAACATCAAACAATAACTTTAAAAATGTCAAAATAAACAAAAACAATAGAAAACAAAAAATACCTTCAAAAAAGGCAAAATAAAAGGAAGAAACTTTTCTGAAGAACTATAGTCAGAGAAAATATAAAGTGGAAAGGAGATTAAAGATGTAGAAGTACTTTTAAACTTCCCAAAGGAAATGTATTTGCTATTTGACTAATCACTGTAAGCCTGCCTAAGGAAGATAATCATATATTCATATCTTAATCTATTTGAGTTTTATTTGTACTGCATTATGTAGAAAAATGCGATAACTTCTTATAGAATTAGTTTTATGAGAGAAACTTGAAAACAATATGAAAGATACACCATCATTCTCACACCCAGACACAAACACACACACACACACACACACACACACACACAAAATAATGGACTGTTCAGAGCAAGTAGAAGAGTTATTGATAATTAAACTATGAAAGTCAACTATTACTTCTGTTTTCCTGGAATTAAATCTTACCTGAACTGAGTAATTTTTGGTACATTATTTAAGACTATTCACCATTACTACTTTACTTTATCTACAATAATGTGTTGCCTAATGTCACGTAAAAGGCATGTGTGATGGTTAGTGTTTGAATCAAAGTGCTGCCTTCATAACCTGGAAATCCTACTGATTTACCCTCATTTGTATGAATCTGAAAATTAGACTTGTTAGAAAAATTAAACACCATTAAATAGTGCACTCACATTCCAGGAAAAGCTGGAGTGAGCTAATTTGAGTGCATGTTCCTCATATATGCATGTTATATTTCAAGATTAGCAAAAGAAGAAAACCTTAATGAGGAGAAAGCTACTTTTCTGCCAGTGATGCAACATCAGTGAATAGTATTGTTAGCTAATTACTAGGGAATTTTATAGAAAAATATACTAAAATTAAGACTGAATATATAGTTCAAGCACATATAAGAGTTGTATAATAATGAAATGTGTATACTATTACCCATTCTTAAAATATAGTGATTCCAGAGGATAGTTCCTTTGCTGTTTTTCTTTACTGCTTGGTCTCTATTTTTAATTCCTCCGGGTGATTTTTCCCACTGATTCTCTCTTCCACTAGATGTCAGGCAAGAGGAGGGAGTGGTAGTGAATCTCAAACCAAGACTACAATTACCTTTTAAAGTGTTGGAAATTGATGACTAAACATAGCCAAAGTGAATAGCGATCAGGCATATGGAAGATAAAATGCTCTGATAATTAATTTGAACTAAATATTAATAATAGCAGCTTCAGAAAAAAAACTGTATTATCTCACAGTAATTCCAATCTCTGTTTTATCTTCCTGAGGGAAAAATAATTCCCTGTTTAGCAAGTTTAGTTCTACTTATGCTTTCCTAAAACAACATGCACTTCTCCTTTGTAGCATTCAACACAATTTTAATTGAATAATTAATTTTGTCAAGGTTGACTGAATGCATATCCACTACCTCCTTTCAAATACAAACCTTGTGAGGTAGGGACTAAGTCTGTTTTGTTAATTGTTTTATTCACAGACTGTAGCATAATACATTGGGAGATAGTAAACTTTAAAAAAAATCATGCATTGAAGACATGACTAAATAAAAGGTGGAATAAATATGAAATAATGAACAGATGAATGATGATATGAAGTTATCCATTTCTAACAGGAACATATTTCATTTTTAGAGTTATTGTTCAGGCTCAATTTATATATTTCTCTTAAAAACTTACAAGACTTGTGAGAATGCTGTGGTCTCTTTAGTGGACTAGCTATAATATTGTGGTTAAAATATCCTTAGAAGGAAACACTAATGACACTATAGATACATAATGGACGACTCCCACAATATAAAGGGGCACAATTTAGAAACACATATTCTACTTGAGAACATAAATATATGAGTGATTTGAGCATATTATTCATGTTTTTACCATGTGACAGTTTATTACGTTACATGCCAATTCCTCTAGTGAGTACTTAAAATGCACAATAGAAGATGACTTATCATTCTTGCTTCTCCTTGCCCAATTTGTGTTCTGTGCCATTGAATTACTTCTTCTCCCTAGAAAAATCAATCTCCCTCATTCTTAATGGACGTGAAGATTTTCTTACTTACTTTTCAGGAAACCTCTACATGCCACCTTCTCAATAAACCATCCCCCAACTCTTTAGGTGTATAATTGCCAATCCGCTTTGTTCCCATGCACATTTATGTAAGATCTACAATAACATGCAGCAAATTTTCTTGCAGCTTACAGCATGCATGCATGTTTCTTGCCAAGTATTAAATGTCCTCACAAAGGGAGCCATATTTTTTATTTATAGGCCTTTGCAGAGTAATACAAGTTAGATACCAAGTAAATATGTTGAATAGTTTAATAAAATAATAAACTGAGTATAAAGTGAGGGAAGGTGAAGAGCTTTATCATTAAGAGTAGGTACTAAAATAGTATAATCAATCAAGGATTGAGTCCCATTAAATTAGGTAATCTGAGTATAAGTCAATAATCAACTTTTAATCATTGCCTCTTTCTTTTACTTCCAAGATCAGAGATTTAGCTATTTATTTTCAGGGCTACGGCATATCTTATTTTGCTAGTTTCCAGGCATAATTTATCTTTGCTTCATGACCTCATATTTCATTTTCCTCTGATACCTTCACTATTTCACATCAGAACTTTATTCTTTAGAAATCTTTGTTCTTTTTCACAGTTCTCAACATTTACATCGTAACATACATGGATGCAATTCAATCAATAATTAAGTTAGCATTAGCAAATTCTACATTTTTATCATATTGCCTTTACAAAATATGAAATTTGAAGTGGGTTATTTCTGTTCACAATAATCTAGTATTTCTTACTTACGGTAAATTCTATTATGACAACTGAGGGTAGAATGAAGAATGGAGGAGGAACTTCCCTATGAAAACAAATAATTTTGTAAGCTTTTTCCTCAATGCACCAATTAAATGGGAGACCATGCCTTTCATTAGAAAAAGATGTTACGGCTGAGGCTGGTCACTGGAGCATAGAAGTTCAAGACAAGCCTGGGTAACATAGCAATACCCCATCTCTACAAAGGTAAAAAATAAGTTAGGCAGGAGGGCAGTAATCTGTGGTTTCAGCTGCTTGGGAGGCCCAGATGGGAGGATCATTTAAATCTGGGAGGTCAGTTCTGGAGTGAGTAGTGTTCGCACCACTGCACTCCAACCTGCACTTCACTTATTCCAAAGTAATATTCTGTCTCAAATTAAAAAACAAGAGAGAGAGAGAGAGAGAGAGAGAGAATATGGAGCCAGGCACATACCTTATCCTATCTCAAATGTATTTTCAGTGCCTTATTTTTACAATTTGACTACATCCACATATTGAAGTGTACTCTAGTCTTTCCTGATAAAATAAAAAAGCAAAACATGTGAACACATACACAAACAATAACAAAGTGTCTCTTTATATCTCACACTTTTTTCTCCTCCTACTAGTCCATTTCTTTCCTCTGAGGTGCTATACTGGTAGTCTTCCTATCATAACTCTTACAACACAACAATAAACCTACATTTTTATCCCAAAGGTTATCATTGACTTTCATGCTGCTAAATTCAATAGACATTATCAGTTTTCATTCCTGGATTATTTCCACATTTTTCTACAGTGGAACTTTCTTTTCATTCTCTTTTGATTGCTCTACATCGTGTACGTGTGGGTGTGCACGTGCATGTGAATGTGAATTGTGTATATACACGTAAGGTTTTTGTTGTTGTTGTTGTTGTTGTTGTTGTTGTTGAGGGAGTCTCGCTCTGTCGCTCTGTCGCCCAGGTCGGAGTGCAGTGGCGCGATCTCGACTGACTGCAAGCTCTGCCTCCCGGGTTCACTCCATTCTCCTGCCTCAGCCTCCCGATTAGCTGGGACTACAGACGTCCGCCACCACGCCCGGCTAATTTTTTGTGTTTTTAGTAGAGAGGGGATTTCACCGGGTTAGCCAGGATGGTCTCTTTCTCCTGACCTTGTCATTCTCCCGCCTCAGCCTCCTAACATGCTGGAATTACAGGCATGAGCCTCCGCGCCCAGCCTATACTCATTAAGCTTTTAAGGATAATGTCTGTTCTGATAAATCTACATCAACAAAGGATAATGTTTAGCATATAGATACCACTTAGTAAATGTTTATTAAGTGATTTGCTATAACGTAAATGATGCCAGCAGTGAGGAGTGGCTGCTACCAAGACACCAGCTGCAGTGGGGTTGGTAGGGCTGGGCTGCATGCTCCACGGAGTGGGCGGGAGCTGGTAACAAGTGGGAGCCCCACCCTTCTGGGTGCAGCTGTAGAGCCACGGCTGCGGACCCGGACATCTCTGCACCGTGCCCCGCTTTCAGGCTCAGAGGTGTCTGCTCCCACTGCCTGACTTCTTCCAGCTCCTGCCACCAATCTTGAAGTGAGATTGGGGCTGAATCTAGGTGTTGTCACAGACTGTCCAGGTGTGCACACTCTTGGGGTAGCACTGACAGGCCAGCTCCCTGCTGCCTCGGCCTCCTCTGGACTTTGGGCGCTGACGAGCATAAGACGGAGCCTGAGGGGAGGTTAAGGGCAGCTCAGCGCTGTACTGCAGGTGCTGCTTCACATAAACAGCCTGGGCTCCATGAACAGTGACAGGAGGCAGACAGGCTTCTGGGTGGAAGGGGGCGTGTCCCTAATGAAGCTCCACCTTCAAGCTTGGGAGGACCTGAATCCCAGGGCAGGCTGCGGGTCCTGCAGACTAGAATGCGGACTTGTGGTGCTTTTTCAGGGCCGACCATGGCTGCAATGGACCAATAGGCAGGCACTTCTTCCCCTCTGAGGTCCATAAAAGCCCTGAACTAAGCCAGACTTGAGGACATGACAGGAAGGCCAGCTGCGGAGAGGAGCTACCCACTCCAGGATCTCCTCTTTGCTGAGAGCTGAACATTCGTTGGGTCACCCTGCCGGCGAAGAGGAGCTATGCACTGTGGGTCTCCTCTGAGCTGTTCTGTTGCTCAATAAAACGCCTCATTGCCTTGCTCACCCTCCTCTTGTTTGGGTACCTCATTCTTCCTGGAGGCAGGACAAGAACTCCGGCACGGCCTCATGGCAGGGTTAAAAGAAATGTAACACAAACAAGGCTGAAATATGCCCCTTGCTTGCACGTTGTGGGTGACCAAAAGGAGAGAAGAGAGAAGGAATGAAGAGCTGCAGCCGTTCAGGGAGCTCAGACCTAGGAGATCCCCGAGCCAGGGCTGTGACACCCTCTTTGGGGTTCTGTGGTCTCTGATGGTTCCAAGGTTTGGGCGCCACTGCATTCTCTGGTGCCAGCTGTGAAAGATGTTTGAGGTCCAGCTGGTCCAGCAGCAACCTTGAGGGGAGCTGGTGACCATGCCGGCACCTGGAGCTTCCACCCCACTGCAGCAGGCATGCCTGGATGTCCGCAGCGGCCAGACCCTGCGCTCCCTCATACACCCTTCGCCACTCTGTGCCTCACTCACCTCTGGCGGGCATCAGATTCAGGCCAGTAGTGCAAGCCAAGTGCGGCCTGTCAGGTCAAGTGCGTGGAACAAGCCCAGCGGGGCCAAGCAAAACTCAGGCAAAGGTGCCCCTGACCACAGAGGTTTCTGGCTGGCAAAGCGATACCCCAAGTATCCCAAGATGTAAATACATAAATTAGAACTATTTTGATTTGTTGATCTTAAGGTACTTATAAAACATCTGCTTGAAATTCTAAAATACTTTGCAAATTTTTCAGGAGAATAAATTACTTAAGAAATAATCAGAAGTGGGAGTTTGTACGTTTCCCATCTTAGAATTTGAAAATCATTCCCCTTTTACATTGTGTGTGTGTGTGTGTGTGTGTGTTTGATAACTTTCAATTATTGAAGTTATATGAAGATGGTCCCAACTTATGATGGTTCAACGTACTATTTTTCTACCTTACAATGGTGCAAAAACCACATTCAGTAGAAACCGTACAAGTACCTCTATATCCATTCTGTTTTCACTTTCAGTATAATATTCAATACATTTCATGAGATTTTCAACACTTTATAAATAAACTTCATGTTACATAATTTTTCTTATCTAGTCTAACATTTTTTTAGGCTAATGTTAGTGTTATGAGCATATTTAAGGTAGGCTAGGATAAACAATGATGTTCCATAGGTTATTTGTATAAATACATTTTTGAATTATAATATTTTAAACTTAAGATAAGTTTATTGGGATGTAACCCCATTGTAAGTCAAGAAGCATTTGTATTTTTAAAGGTAAAAATATTTATAAATGGCTCAGGATTCAGCTTTTTAAAAAGTCTGTCTCTATCAGAGAATATGTATGGTTTTCAAGTGGTTAAAATACAAACTGTCCTGTGTATTAATAGCACCATATTCTGTCCAAGTAAACTACTGAACAAAAACATTCTGTTCTTAATGTCACAGAGAAAATGAAGAAGCTGAGATGTTAGCAACACCTCAGTGTTTATGATTTTTCCTCCCAATTAGCATACCCACTATTTAACTAAAACTAGTGATGGCTATTTCAGAATGAATGAATTTGTACATGCATCTAGACTATCTCCTATTATCTACTGCCTGCCCTTCAAAACATCATATGATTAAAGCTGTAGTCTTATGAATATGCTTTATATTGTAGGGAAATGATTTGTTTTTTTCATGCATATATTTCTAAACTTCTACATTACTACTATTATTTATTCATAACACTCTTCAAAAGAAAAATAAAACAGCAGGTTGTATAAGCAGTGGTAAGCTAACATGTTGACAAGGAAAACATTTCACCAAAATTACATTATACAGTTGAGAAGTTGAGGACAATATTGTCACTCCTCAAACGCATTGATGATGTTTGTTTAAGAATTAAAGTTGAGAATTACACCAGAAATGCAAGAGATAAATGCTTTGCATATGAAGAAAGAATGGTAACTTTTGCTATCTGCACTGAAGTACAGTAAGCATTTTGAGATTAAACATGAGATTCTAAGATCCAGGGCTCAGTGGGAAGTTGCGGTTGATAGTGGAATATGTGAAGGTAAGTTGGAAATGTGGGTCAAAAGAACAAGAAATATAAGTAGTTTTGTTTTCTAACATGTGACATTTAGCATTTAGGGTAATAACGTATATTAGATATTGTTCTAGGTGTCAGGATATCAGAGATTAGTAAGATAAATAAGTCCTTTCACATAAGAAGCTTAATTTATAATGGAGGTCTTGCAAAATTATATATAGAGTAAATAGAGTGTGTGTGTGTATGTATACCTATATAAAAACACATGTTTATACTATGAAAAATATTCAAAATCAGTAAAAAGGTAAGGAATTACAGAAGTGGGGGTGTTAATATGGAAAGTAAAATCAAGCAAAATTAAGGACTTGTCTTTTGATTAAGTTTTGATTAAAACTTGAATAAATGAAACAACTGAGAAACAGGTAAAAATACTGGAGAAACATTCATACAAAAATCAGTACATTAATGTTCATAGTGGCTTTTTGCACAATATCCAAAACAGAAACAGCCCAGATATCCTTTAATGGTAAATAGATTAACATATTATTACATTGGAATACTACAAGCCGTACACTGGAATACTAGTCAGTAACAAAAAGGATGTACGAATCCCAAGGCCTTTTTTCCTGAGAAAAAACCCAATCTCAAAGGGTTACATGCCAAATTATTGTATTTATATTATGTTTTTGAAGACACAAAATTACAATAATGACAGATAGGTGTTTGCCAGGGTTTAGGCTTGAAGGAGGGATAAGGAAATTTTTCTGTGGGGATGCTGGGGTTTTGGCTTGAGGGAGGATATTACATGAGGAAATTTCTCTGCGGGGATATAACAGTTGTGCATCCTATTTATGGTGATGGTTATTTGAATGTACTCAGAAATAAAACTTCATGGAACTTGATAGCCCACAAATCCATCCTACTCCTCCCAAAATGTGTAATCCAAATAAGCTATGTAGCTGAGGTAATGGTTTTATATTCATATCTCTTTCCTGGTATTGGCAATGTCCTGTGATTATGGAAGATATTATTCTTGGGCAAACATGAACTCTGTGCTATTTTTGCAACCTCTTGTGCAAAATACTCTGAAGCAGTTTCAAAATGAAAACACAATGATGGGAAAAGAGCAGCAATTAGATTTATAGGTGTGAACAATATAGCATGTTAGAGAAAAGTGTTAAATTTCCACAGCCCATAAAAAGCACTATATACATGTTTGTTAAATAAAAAAGCAAATAAACAGCAAATGTTCAAATGTAATTAAAGTGGAATAGTCAAGGGATATGTGCAGAAGTAGTTAGAGGTAGCCAGGCTCCCATTACTGTTTAGATTTTATTTTATCTTGGATGGGAAAACATTATGGTATTTGGAGATGGAAAGTAAATTGAATTCATTCATAATTTACAACATAGCTGGTGAAAGGTTTCTCTCTGTGACTGATAATTAACCAATTGGCCACTATTTAACATGTTCTTACTGGCTTAGCCACTGTTAAATAGTGGCAAAGAAGAAGAAATGGAAGGTATAAGAAGTTAACAAGGAACTGATATTACTAGAATATAATATGATTTATTCTTAGAAAACCATAAAGAATCTTCAAAAAGACTGTTATTCAATGTAAATGGATCTAATGGTTTAGGTTTACTATTTTCAAGGCTGTTGGCTGCAATCAATGAATTCCTATTATCCATGATATAAAAAATGACTTTAAGAATAATATAATATGGCCAGGGGTGATAGCTTATACCTGTAATACCAACACTTTGGGAGGCTGAGGCAGGAGGATCACATAAAGCCAGGAGTTAGAGACTGGCCTGAGCAATACAGTGAGGCCCTTGCCTCTACCAAAAAAATTTAAAATGTGCCAGGTATGGTGGCATGTGCTTGTAGTCTCAGCTAGGTATGAGGTTGAATCAGAAGATTGCTTGAACCCAGGAGTTTGAAGCTGCGTTGAGCTATGATCGGGCCACTGCATTCCAGCCTGGGTATAAAGTGAGACCCTGTTTCTAAAAAATAAAAATATAAAATAAAATTAAATGACACAATACAACTGAATGAAAAATATCAAATGGCTAGCTAAAATTTGTAACAAAAGATATGCTAGACTCTATACAGTTTAGTCATTGTAAAGATTTATGCTTTCTTCAAATTTATCTCTTTATTCAATGCAATTACAGTTAAATCTCTATCAAATTGGTTTTGGTAGTAAATGAATATCTAATTCTAAAATTTATATGAAGTACTTTGATACAATAAGAGCCAAATTATTCTTGAAAAAGAATAAAAACTTATGAGAGGATTTACTCTATTAAATACCCATTTTAATATAAAGCTATAGTAACAAAATAATGTGCATTTGTCACACGTATAAGCACATAAAAAAACATGTATTATAAAAGAACGAAAAGTAAACCAATATTTATAAAAAGGTCATTTCAGAGCAGAATAAGAAAGTTGTTTTTCAATAAATAATGATATTAAGTTGGGATATACATATACAAAAAGCAAATAAAACTTAATACATGATGCAATCCATTCACACAAATAAGATTAAGTAAAATTTACATCTAAGTGGAATATTCATCCATTAAATTATGTTAAATAAATGTGAAACCATGTTCACTAATTTGATAAAGTTATTAACTCAAGTTTTTGGCTTGTGATTTGCTATTTCTCCTTCTGAACAGATGGAAAACCTTCATCCCCCTCGTCCCCGTCTGACTTTGGATTGATAATTTGGGTTGATTTGGTCATGAAAATGAGCCAGAAGTAACAGGGTGCTGTTTACAAGCTTAGAGCTTAGGAGGTTTAAAGTGACTTATTTATTTATTATTATTTATTTTTCACTTCTGCTCTCACACTGTGAAGAATGTGCACCAGCAAGCCCTCTGGTCCTAGGAGGAGGGTGAGAGACACTGGGACAGCTATCTCCACTGAGCTGAAGCGCAAAGAAGAGGCAACATATCTCAATCACAGAAGTGCAGTGACAAGCAGTCAGTCTGCCAATACTAACCCTCCTGCAGACTTTTGAGCAAAAATTAAATATCATTATTTGAAGCTACTGAATATTGGACTGCCTTTATATTGAGAATAATGTTGGGAATCACTAATGTGAATTTGGGGAGGAAATCTACATTTTCAAAATAGGAGTTGAACAGCATTAAACATAAAATATTGATAAATTGAACTACATTAAAATTATAACTTTTCTTATCAAAAATTATTATGAGAGCAAAAAGTAAGCCATAAAAGAGCCTTTTCCCCCAAAAATATGAAAAAGTTTTGCAAATCAATAGTAAAAACATCAAAATAGAAAAAATGTAATTTTTCAGTCACTGCGTGAAACAGTATATCCAAAATGACCAACAAACATTTGAAAAGGAGCATCATTTTATTGTCAACTACATTACTACAAATTGAAAGCAAATTAACAGAAATTCATGACTGGATTAATGCAAATTATGAGAAAAATGAGATAGTACTACAGATTCCTAGAATGAATACAATTTAAAGGCCTGACAATAACAACTACTGGATTGTGAGGCAAATGGATTCCTGAATGCTGCCTGTGGCGTTATAAATCAATAACGCAACTTTGGAACGTCATTCAGTATTTTCTAGTAAAATGAATTACACAGGAATGCAAAATTAATAATTCCATTTATAGGTATTTGAGAGTGCTTATGTTTACTGAGATATCATAACAATGGTCAGGGCAGCATTATAAATAGATGACAAATAACTGGAAACAGACCAAATGTTCACTGATAGTGAAATGATGAAAAATGAACAGAATGTATCTATGCATGGCAAGGGTGACTCTTAGGAAGCAATATTGGATAAAGATGCAACACAGGTACATATTTTATAATTTTTCAAATAAAGTTAAAACCAGTTAAAACTAAGGTTATAGTATTAGAAGAAAAGATGGTGGTTATATCATGGGACAAAGGGTGTGTCATTAATAGGACACAAAACTGGGAAAGCTTCTGCAGTGTAGGTAATATTTCTTGACCTGGGCCGTGGTTATAAAAGGGTTCTTATATTATAAAATTTATTCAGTTGTTCATTTAAAAATATATGTTTCTGCATTTGACTATTACATGTCAGTTGAAAAGTTACCCTAATCAAATTGCCAACAACACAAAAGCCCAGAGCCAGGCAGATTCACAGTCGAATACTACAAGACATTCAAAGAATAATTGGTATTAAACCTACGGAAACTGTTCCAAAAGATTGACAGAGAGTCCTCCATAATTCATTCTATGAAGCCAACATCACTCTGATACCAAAGTCAGGAAACGACATAACAAAATAAAGAAAACTACAGACTAATATATCCGATGAACGTAGATGCAAATACCCTCAACAAAATACTAGAAAACCAAATCCAACAGCAAATCAAAAGGATAGTTCACCAAGATCAAGTGAGTTTCATCTCAGGGATACAGGGTGGTTCAACATAACGTGAGTCAATAAATGTGATCCACCACTTAAAGATAGTAAAAACAAAAACCACATGATCATCTCAATAGATACAGAAAAAGCACTTCGTAAAATCCAGTATCGCTTTATGGCAAATACCTTCAAGAAACCACGCCTAGAAGGAACATACCTCAAAATAATAAAAGCCATATATGTCAAACCTACAGTCAACATCATAGTGAATGGGGAAAATTTGAAAGCTTTTCCCCCGATAACTGGAACAAAACAAGGATGCCCACTTTCACCACTTCTATTCAGCATGGTACTGGAAATCCTGGCCAGAGCAATCGGGCAAGAGAAGGAAAGAAAGGGCATCCAGATTGGAAAAGAGGAGGTCCAACTATCTCTGTTTGCTAATGATATGATCATATACCTAGAAAATTCCTCCAAAAGACTACCAGATATGATCAATGAATTCAGTAAAGTCTCAGCTTACAAAATCAATGAACACAAGTTAGTAGCACTGCTATACACCACCGACAACCAAGCTGAAAATCAAATGAAGAGCTCAATCCCTTTTATGATAGCTGCAAAAAATAAAAATGAAATACCTAGAAATATACTTGACCAAGGAGGTAAAAAGATTTTTACATGGGAAACTACAAAGCACTACTGGAATAAATTATAGATGACACAAGCAAATGGAAAATATCCCATGCCCATTGATTGGAAAAACCAACATCATGACAATGACCATGCTGCCCAAAGAAATCTACAGATTCAATGCAATTCCTTTTAGTATATACCAACATCATTTTTACAGCATTAAAAGCATTAAAAAATTCCTAAAATTCATATGGAACCAAAAAAGAGGCTGAATAGCCAAAGCAATCCTAAGCAAAAGGAACAAATCTAGAAACATCACATCACCAAACATCAAATTATAATGGCAGGGTATAGTAACCAACACAGCATGGTACTGATATAAAAGTAGATACATAGACCAATAGAAAAGAAGAGAGAATCCAGAAATGAAGGCAAATTCTTGTCAACCAACTGATCTTTGAAAAAACATACAAAAACGTGAACTGGGAAAAAGAACCCTATTCAATAAATGGTGCTCAAAGATCTGAATAGCCGCATGTAGAATACTGAAACTGTATCCATGTCTCTCACCACAAAGATCAACTCCAGATGGATAAAAGATTTAAATCTAAGACCTGAAACCATAAAAATTCTAGAAGAAAATCTAGGAAAGACTATTGGAAAATAATTTATGACTAAGACCCCAAAAGCAAATGCAATCAAAGCAAAAATAAATAGGACCTAAGTAAACGAAAAAGTTTCATCACAGCAAAAGAAATAATTATCAGAATATACAGGAAGTCCAGAGAATTGGAGAAAATATTTGACAAGTGTATCCAACAGAAGACTGATATCCAGATTCTATAAGACCTCAACAAATCAACAAGAGAAAAAAAAAAATCTCATCAAAAAGTGGGCAAATGACACGAATAGACATTTCACAAAAGAAGAAACACAAATGGCCATGAAACATTCAAAAATGCTTAACATTATTAATCATCAGGGAGATGCAGATTAAAACCACAGTGAGATACCTCCTTATCCCAGCCAGGTAGCCACTATTAAAAAGTCAAAAAACAATAGATGTTGGTGTGGATGTGGTAAAAGAGAATGCTTATACACTGTTGGCAGGAATCTAAATTAATACAACCTTTGTAGGAAACAGTATGGAAGTTCTCAAATAATTAAAAGTAAATCTACCATTCAATACAGCAATCTCACTAATGGGTATCTACTCAAAGGAAAAAAAAATCATTATATTAAAAACAACCCCTGAACACAAATGTTTATTGCAGCACAATTTACTATTGCAAACATATGAAATCAACCTAAGCACCCATCAGCTGATGCATTCATAAAGGAAATGTCATATATATACCATGGAATACTTCTTAGCTATATAAAATAATGAAATAATGTCTTTTGCAGCAACTTGGATAGAACTGAAAGCCTTTATTCTAAGGGAAGTAATTTAGGAATGGAAAACCAAATACCATATGTTCTCACTTACAAGTGGGAGCTAAGCTAAAGGTATGCAAAGGCATGCAGAGTGATGTAATGGACACTGGAGACTCAGAAGGAGGGAGAGTGAGAGGGGTGAAAGATTAAAAAATTACATATTGGGTAGAATGAACACTACTTGGGTGACAGGTGCAGTAAATTCTCAGACTTCATTCTATACAATTCATCCATGTAATCAAAATCCACTTGTACCCCCAAAGTTATTGAAATATTATGTGTGTGTGTGTGTGTGTGTGTGTATATATATGAGGATGGGTAGGTGTGTGTATATATACACATATGTACATATACATATATATATATAGAGAGAGAGAGAGACAGTTTTAACGACAGCAATCAATCAATCAATCAATCAATAAAATGTACCCATACCACATTGCAGAGTTGAGACTATAGTGAGTATAGTGAGTCTTAAGTGGAGTCAGAACTGTCAGTCAAGTTCTGGCTTGGACCAGGTTATTAGTGGTGTGGATGTTGAGCAGTGACAATATATCATGCATGAGGGAAAGAGAAATGCAGAATGACTGCACAGGTTCAGGCCTGGGTAACATGATCAACGATGTGCAGCTTGGGGAGTAAAAAGGTTGAGGTATGTATTGAATAGGGTGTGCTTGTTGTTGCCCTTTTTTTTTCTTTTTACTTCAAGAAGTAATTTTTTTTTTTTTTTACTTCTTATATTTAGAAGACATTAAAATTCTTATATTTAGAAGACATTAAAATTCAACTAAAGATGGCATATAGGCATTTGAGTCATTTGGAGCTTAAGAGAGGACTAGCATGTCTATTAAGTTTTGTGAATAATCACCACACAATCCTTTAAAATGTGGAATTAGATGAAAATATCATGGACAGACTATGTAGAAAAGTAACAAAGGTTGATGATTGAACTCTGAGGCATTTTGCCCATTATGAAGGAGGAAGCCAGCAAAGGAGAAAGAGAGCTAGGGAACCAGGGAACTAGACACACACACACACACACACACACACACACACACACACACACAGAGAGAGTGAGAGAAAGAGAGAAAGAGACAGAAAGAGTGAGAAATCATGTGATAACACAAGCAGTAAAGTGAACATTTAAAACAAAGTCTATACAGTATTAAAGCATAATTATCTGCATTTCATGACGATTAAGGTAAAAGAGTAAGATAAATTATATAGATGAAAGAAAGAAAAATTTTAGAGACATGCCACAATCCCCCATGATGTGTGTTCTCCCTCTTGGCGACAAGTAACAAACCCAATTTTAGTTAATAGTTGGTGCGTTCCCATGCTGTCTTTGCCAGAAGAGACTTGACAAACCCCTTCACTGGTAACTGGACCACCAGGTCAGGTAATATTTCTAAAATTTCCTCTTGACTTCTCTCCTTTCACCCACTTGAAAGCTCATATAAGGCTTTCAAAATTGGAAAGCTCCCAAGTCACAGTATCTGTCCTGGGCTATGACAAAATGAGGTTCATCTCTATAAATATCATAAACCAACCTAAGGTTAAATGCATCCAAAACTTCCTAATGCATTGATGGAAGTGTTCCATTTTTTCATGGGAAAATCGTGAGCCAGTGAGTCCTTTGAGTAACTGCGGAATTGAAATATTTTCTTTATTCTTTGCTCAATCAATTGTCCTACTGTCTGACAGAGTGGGTTTTCACAACATTTGCAACCACTGAGAAATCGATTGTTAACTCATATAAACTCTTTTATCTAACACTATCAAAATTAGTGGTGTGCTTCTCTGAATATGTGTCCTGAGAGTACATGCTAGCAGGGAATCATCAGACTCCTGATATTTCTCAGTAAAAAATCTCTATTTTTTCCACTCTGAGTTTCGTGCTAACTGACCATGGTCTCATTATACATGTATAGCCTTTTGGACAATCAGAATTCTTAATGGAGTTACTTTGAAAATGAGCATGGTGTCTCTCCAAATGACCATGAAGCCTAAGTTTTTCTTATATTGGGGAAAAACTGGTCTTCCTTTTTTCTGTACAAATCTTTCTGCTTCCTCCGTTCGATGTCTACTTTTTATCTGAGGCACTAAAATTGTCAGAGGATATATTTTTGCTAATTTTCCTTCCTCTAGACACCGTCTATTCTTTTAACCAATTGCCCCATGTAAATGTCTATTCCCTCCAAATTGAATGAGTAGAATATTTTCCCCTACAATCTTTTTCAAAGATCTAGTTTCATATTAATGACACATTGGAAATTACCCCTGCATTAAAACTCCATTATGTTGTTAAGGCAGCTTAACTTCAAAATGCATTTTAAAACTTTTCTTTCCCTTTCTCTTAGGTTTCAAGATATAACATTGATAGGAACTGCAGAAGCCTTGTCTCCTAGTCTTACGATAGACTCCATGTCCCTCCCTTTCTCACTGTATATGCTCCCTTCACATTTATTGAACTGTATTCCAATATCTAACTATGCGCTTTCTTGGCAGTTCCAGGGGCTAATCTTGACACAGACAGACTAAGCCTGGAGACCCAGTTGCAAAATTCAAGAGATTATGTCAAGGCAGATAGTCAACAACATGGCAGTTGTTGAAATGAGGCCAGCCTGAGATTCAGGTGGACTGGGACCCAAGATAGCCACCAGAACAAGATACACAGACGCTGTATTCAACACAATTCTTGCAGGCATTCCATATCAAATTTTCTCTTTTTAAACTCCTGTCTCCCTGACCCCTGGATGCAAATCAAAGTGGTTACTTTGCCTGGAAATCCAGTCATTTCCGCTTTAGTAGTTTTAGTTAATAGCATCACTTCCTAGCAGACCTTGCTCTTTTTAATTGGACTCTGCAAGCAGTGAGCAATTGTACCTGTGTTAGGTTATGACGTTTTCTATATCCTCAGTTTTCTCGTGAAAAGCTGTCTTAACCGTTGTGATACATGGGCCTGAGAATCAATAATGTTGTTGGCCCAATATATCTAGTAAAAGGAAAGATTGAATTGTCAATCAGAATCAAATGTGTTTGGGATCTTTCAAAGGACCTAACGTTACTAATATCCAAAAAGATGCAATGGAAAAACAGTCGCAGGTTAAACATTCTTTCCTTATAGAATTCAGATTTCCAGATGCAACTGCACCAAAATGATTTTTATCTCCTGCATTTGGACCCACTTTTGTTTTGAAATCTAACAGAAGATGTTGCTTCTGAGCAGTATAAATGGAGACACTGCTACACAAAGAAAGTCATTTTAATTTTAAAATATTTCCACTTTATAGTCATTGATTAGTGGTTTTTTGGACTACTCTTGATTCTCTAGACAGCCAGGAATCCTATAAATCTATAAAGGCCAAATTTACTTAGAATCAGCAATCTTGATAAATCAAGTGTGACCTGCTAAAATTATTTTATAAATTAGGGCTGTCCATTAACTTTTTGTTAGTAAATAATATTGAATGTGTGTTATAAATTCTGATATATAGAATTTCTCCCCACAAGCAAATTTGACTTCCATTTTTTCTTCTTCTGAGACATCTATGGTAGAGAAGTGAATGATAATAGTCCTCTTGCTAACCAACATTTTCTTCCCATATGTAAAGCCCATTTTTTAATTTATGATTTCTGATAACCAGATCAAGTAATTTATAATAAAAATATTAAATAATTTTTAAGTACATATACAACATATGTAAAACCATTATATATGACATTTTTGTTTTATTTTTTACCATATTATTATCACTCATTAAAACATTATTACCTTATCAAAAACAAATTTTTATTTTAATTATTTATCTTCCAAAAAATATTTAGGGATTTAACATTTACTGATATTGAAAAATGTTTTAAGAAATAATTATTTCACTGCAGATTTATGTATTAAAATGTTTGCATTTGTATTAAAAATGATACATTATGTTCTAAGGTTTTATTCCAATTAACATCTTCATGTAGAAAATTAAAATGTAGATTTTCCTGATGTAGCCTAAAATATTTTATCTTTGTTAAATATTATTTTTAAAATCTAAAATATAATTTTCCTTTGAATATAAATGAAATGGATTAGATGTCCACCCACTCCATAATTAAATTGTAAGACCATTGCATCCCTTAAGAGCAGATAAGATCAGTAAAAAAAGTAAGAATATAAAATATCTTAGCAACATAGTTAAAATAACCTAATTCAGGTATAGACTGCACCAAACAATAAGAAAATCCCTGTTGTTTTCAATGGCATTGGATACATTTGCCAAAACTCACCATATGCTGTGTCATTAATTATTAAAATCATTAAAATATGTTCTTTTTCTATAGTTGAATTAACCTAGAAATAAATATCAAAAAATAAAATTTCAAAAAATATCAAAAAATAAAATATATATTTTCTCTCAAGCAGGACATGTTCCTGTGTTAACTGTAATACCTATGCCCATCAAAATCAGGAAAAAAAAAACACTTAAGTATCCTATGGTTAATAAATATTAAATGAAAACTCCATGAAAGATAACTAGAAACATATGTAGCTAGTGGGATGCAGTTTAACTTTGTTCAGAAAACAAGCTATAGATTTAACTGCATATATTTGTAAAGTAATGAGATAGAAATTCAGTGGTTGAATCTTTCATCTCAAGAAACCAAGAAAGTAAAATAAAATCTGTATAAAAATACAGAATGGCTAAAATCATAAAAATAAGAACACAAATTAATAAAATATATTTTAAAAATATAATATAATGAAGTTGAAACAGAGCTATTAATTTTTTTGAAAAGATCATTAAATTTAACAATTCTTCCATAAAAATGAAGGAAAAAACTAATGGAAAAAATGCAAAGTATCAATGTCAGCAATGCAAATAGGAACACCGTCATGAATATAAGAAGAAACTAAGAGGTAACTTAAACAACTTTAAATCAATAAAGAAAAAGTTTTGAGTAATGGAGAATTCTTTTAAAAATAAATTTATAACTCACGCAGAGAGATGGACAATTTAAAAGTTTCTAAACGTTTTTAGAGAATCAATTAACTTAAGAGAACAGGACATCATTGATTGCACTAAATTTTAAATATACAGTTATTGGGAACAAGAAAAGTAGTAAACATTTCTTGTAAAAATTGATAGAGCCAGGTGTGAAACAAACTTTATCTATTAGACATTTTGTGAGAATATTTTCTCAATCTGGTCAAAGTTCTGAATGAACTATCTTTTGAAATGGACCTGAGCAAGATTTTAAAGATATGATGACATTTTCTGGAAGGAAAAAAATACTGTCCTTTCTGAGGTCTGACTGTAATATCTGTTC
This sequence comes from Theropithecus gelada, assembly GCF_003255815.1. Classification (NCBI taxonomy): domain Eukaryota; kingdom Metazoa; phylum Chordata; class Mammalia; order Primates; family Cercopithecidae; genus Theropithecus; species Theropithecus gelada. The sequence goes on along the minus strand of NC_037673.1, from coordinate 26,209,092 downwards.
CTATATTAAGAAATCCAAAAGTTCATAGCTCACACATATTCATTTTTAATACATTTATATGAACATCTCCAAGCTGTTCTGCCTCCAATTACTTTTTGTATTGCTTTATGGGGAAAGTGCTATATTCTAAAAAGACTTACGCCTAGTGTTAAAGTGAGTTTTGTGTTTTACAAGGAAAATTTATTTCCAAGGTAATAGTGCTAAATGGCTACTATGACTTAAATAAATGACACCAGCATTGAGAAACATAGTTTTGTCATTGTGCAAGAAAGGTCATTTTTTTCCTCACCAGGATCAGTTAAGACAGAAATAAAGAAGAAAATTAAATATCTTAATGTGATAGAAGAGATTTATTTTTCTAAATGTTTTCTTTTACTTCAGTCTCTTACTTTAAAAACTTGAAATTCAACTATATGGAGTTGAATAAGCCCAATATTTTTTATTCAAAATTATTCTAGCTATACTCACTTCTATGTATATATGGTACCTTTTAGTATGTTTACGTATGTTCACACAATCTTCAGCAATGAAATTCATCAAAATATATAATTTGTAGGATGTAGAAACTATTATTTCATGTGTGCCTTATTATTATATATGTGAGAATCATATGGTAATGAGCTAGTTACGTCAGATACTGCAGAAAAAATAAAATATATTACAAAACTCTCATTCTGAAACTCGTATTAAAAACAGAAAAATAATATGGTCTAGAGACATTTTTTGTCAAAATAATGTAATTAAGTACAGTCCATCTCTTTCTGACAAGAGAGGTGTTTTAATATATTGCTGGTATGTTTAAAACATTTAAACCACACTTACACCTCAAATAATCACAAACCTGTAGAAGAGTTGAAAGTATAGTGAAAATAACTTTTCATTTTTGAAAACAAAATAAAACAAATTGCCATCTGATTCCCAGAAACTTAAGTATATATTTTCTCTCAAGCAGGACATGTTCCTGTGTAACCATAATACCTATATCCATCAAAATCAGGAAGAGACCATATAAATCCACAGACCATATAAAAATTTTGCCAATTTCTCTAATAATGCCCTTTCTAGCATTATTATAAACGAATTCAGTTCAGAATCACTCTTGAATTTGTCATTTTCCTTTAGTCTCTCCTTCGATCAGGAATGCTTGTTTGTTTCTGATTTCTATGTCTTTGGCACTTTAGAGGATTGTAGGCTAGTTATTTTTAAAGATATTTAACATTTAGGTTGGTTTAACGACTCCTTGTGTTGAGACTCAGGTTATAAAAAGAGATGCTGGCCGGGCGCGGTGGCTCAAGCCTGTAATCCCAGCACTTTGGGAGGCCGAGACGGGCGGATCACGACGTCAGGAGATCGAGACCATCCTGGCTAACACGGTGAAACCCCGTCTCTACTAAAAAATACAAAAAACTAGCCGGATGACGTGGCGGGCGCCTGTAGTCCCAGCTACTCGGGAGGCTGAGGCAGGAGAATGGCGTAAACCCGGGAGGCGGAGCTTGCAGTGAGCCGAGATCGTGCCATTGCACTCCAGCCTGGGCGGCAGAGCGAGACTCCGTCTCAAAAAAAAAAAAAAAAAAAAAAAAGAGATGCTATGTTGTTATTGCGTCCTATCAGGGGCTCACAATTCTCACATGCCTCCTTACTGACGACATTTATTTTTTAATGTATTTTTAAATATACATATAACATTATATATATTTATAAGGTACAACATAATGTTTTGAAGTATATACACATTTTCATTTAACTCTAGTTGAGATTTTTACTAAGTTATCTTCTTCAAGGTTTTGGAAGCTACTTGCTTCTTATACTTTATCAGAAAGTATTTTCTTCCTCGCCTGAGTTCGTAGCAAACTTCCAATGATGAGAGGAAATACGTGTGAATCTGCATGGAAAGGAGAGAGAGCACAGTCTGTGAAACTAGCCAGAACAGGCGTTTCTCCTTCTAGCCTAGATACTTCGTTTATTAAAATAAATAATCTGTTAATGATTATATTTCTTTCTCTTTTATCAAGCATTGTTTGTGATGCATTTTAAACATTAACAAAATATTTGTTTATATTTGTTAATATTAAGCTTATTCTTTAAACCCAGAAAACAATGGTTTTATTATTGTTGTGGATATGGGTGACATGTGGGAGGTAAAACTGAAGTAGGACCCCAGGGTCAAGTTGTGGAAAGTATTTTGTCAAGTTAATTAGCTTGGGTTGTTCGTCATAGTTGGTAATAGGTTATAAATAGAAAAATGACGGTAGGAATTAGCATTTTTGACGAATTTCTTGACTCACACTAGTAAGATTAAAGAATGCATTAATTTGGCCGGGCGCGGTGGCTCAAGCCTGTAATCCCAGCACTTTGGGAGGCCGAGATGGGCGGATCACGAGGTCAGGAAATCGAGACCATCCTGGCTAACACGGTGAAACCCCGTCTCTACTAAAAAAATACAAAAAACAAAACAAACCAAAACAAAAAAACTAGCCGGGCGAGGTAGCAGGCGCCTGTAGTTCCAGCTACTCCGGAGACTGAGGCAGGAGAATGGTGTAAACTCGGGAGGTGGAGCTTGCAGTGAGCTGAGATCCAGCCACTGCACTCCAGCCTGGGTGACAGAGCGAGACTCCGTCTCAAAAAAAAAAAAAAAAAAAAAAAAGCATTACTTTAATTGATCAATTTCACAGCAGTTTTAAAAATTAGTAATATAATGCACAAATGCAAAACTGAATCTATCGTTCTTGTTTCCCTTGTTATTGCTAACATACTGGTATCAGAGCTTTGTTGTCTTTAAAAAAGTATTTCTTTCCTCCATAAGTTTATTTTTAAAAATTTAATAAAGTAAAAACAACTACATAAAAGCAAGCTTAGATAATAGTAAATGGGGATCAATACATTTACGTCTTGTGGATGATGCTGATAGTGTTTCTTGTGTGAACTGGAAAATTACTACCATTTTTTAATTTGGCATATGGTGTGGCAAATTAACTACATGCCTATGAACATCAGGCACTATGCAACATATTATCAAAAACATTATCTATTTTAATTCCCATAAATGACTACCACCTCTTTTCCATATGAATATATAATTGCTGAGAAATGAAAAAATCATTATTAAAATTTCTACTGATAATCTAAACCCTCTAAACTGGAGAAAACACTAGCTTCAATCACATTGTTGGCAGGTAAAAAATATCTTTTGCTGATACAACAAGGAGATTTTACTCTTGTAGAATTATTTTAGGAGGACCATTGGCAACATGCGCAGGAACTGGCATTTAACTGTGTGCTGCAATGACGTTTGTCTGCAAATTCTTCAGGAACTTATTCAGGAACAAATCCATAATTGTATAATCAATTTTTAAACCAGACTACCCATTTTAAAAACAGTTAAATTACTGTAAAAATTGGGTTAGAGCCTCAATATCTGTTTTTCCAACAAATGCTAAGAAGAGTAAATCTTCATGTTATGAATGTTACTTTTTCTTTGCTTTCTTTAAAATGGAGAAATTATTGTTATAAAGACATTTATATTTTTTCTAACAATATTCAAGGCATTTTATTATTATATTAGCCTATTTTACAGATTTTGTCTGAATTTTTAATGAAAAGTAATGAGTTTTTTTAACTTTTAAAAATCCTCTAACTATATAGACCTATATATTCAAGATATTGTAATAATATATTACTTAAGGATTTATTTAATTAATTAAATAAATTTATTTAATTAATAATTTATTACTCTGTTAAGGATCAAAACTCTAACCCATAATTATTAAAGCTAGAGAATAAGAACAATTAAAATACAAAAATTTAATATTAGTAATTTAGTTTTTAAAATCTACTTGCCATAGCCTGTAAATTCAAGAAACGTTAATTTCAAGGTAATAGAGCTATGATAAATTTGTTTAGTATCAGTTTGGGATAAGCCAAGTATAAAATAAGATTGAAGATGGTATTTTCTCTGAACTTCAAAGAGAACATGGATTAATTTTAACATAAAGTTAGTAGTTAAATCAGGTGTACACACAGTAAAGCTCTGTGATATTAATTACAAAGTTGTGTTTTCATTAAGTCTGAGAATTGAAGCAGGTCTTTTACTTCCATAGTAAAAATAAAATAAATAACATATTAATAATAAAAATGTTACATGGTAATTTCTACAGCTATATAATTATAACAAATTATTTGAAAATGCAATTTGATCCTTAAGATGCATATTTGAAAGAAATTACCATAAAGACTTGTGTGTGCTTATCTGTGTTATAATATGCAGGTAGAAAAAGTAGCATTCACTGAATAAATTATCATTACTATGAATACATGGAGATTTGCATGTATTTTCATGCAACAAAATATTATATGAAATTTAAATTCATTACATAACTACTCACCATTTACATGCATGAGTAGGTGTGAATAATGAAGTTCTGAGTCGGTTACATTAAAATCTTTATATATCTAAATATATAATATCTTATCGTTTATTTATTTAATTTTTGGGTTAGATCCTAAAATTGATTGTATTTTAGTGAAAAATATAAAAAGTGAAAGTAAAGAAATAAATCTCACAATATTTAAGGACATGGTTTGGGATTTAAGAGAGAAGAGAATTGTTATCTTTACCCATTTCTGTCACGTAAAATAAACTGGGGGCGGGGGTGGGGAAGGACTAAAGAAAGATAGAAACGAAAGCCACATTTGCTATGAAACAAGAAAACACATAATTCAAACAAGAGATTATATAAAGAAGGAATACTAGGTGGTATAAAACAAAATCCCAGTAACAGGGTGATCATGCAGAGAAGAAGTGTGTGTGTGTGTGTGTGTGTGTGTGTATGTGTATGTGTGAGTGTAAATGGTGTGTAGGTATCTTGCACACACATGCACAAAAGTAATATATAAAAATCAGAATATGAAAAAATATACTATAAAAAAGATTTTTTTTTTTTTTAAAAAAAGCATGATTTTATGGAAGATGATGGAGTAGGAGGCTTTAGAAACCAGTCCTCCCATGAGAATAATTATTGAGCTGGCAAGAAATATCAGAATAAATTATTTTCAAACACTGGACTGTGGTCAAATACTTGCAGTGTCCACTGGAATACTCATTGAAAAGCATAGTTTGATATATTTTGAGTTTTTGTGTTTAATATATATGATGTATATATAATGGCTATGTATATATAGTGGTTATATATAACATTGTATATACATAGTGTTTATGTATATTTATATGGAGAGAGAAAGGTAGGTTTTAAAAATGGCTTACAGGATTGTTGAGGCTGGCACGTCTGAGATTTGTAGTACAGGTCAGCAGTGTAGAAATTTAGGTAAGAGTTGATGTTACAGTCCTTAGTCCATAATTCAGAGAGCATCAAGATAGAAGCTTAGGCAGTATCTCTTCTCTCTGTTGCCATTTTAAGGATGATTTCTTCCTCTCTGGGAAATGTCAATCTTCATTATCAATAAAAAAATGTAAATTGATTAAACTCATCAATTAAAAGGCAGAGATTGACAGAATGTAATTCTTTTTAAAAAGAACAAGTTTCCATTGTTCTAAGAGACTCATTTTAGAATCAGAGACACAAATAGTTTGAAAACACAAATGCAAAAAAGAGTATCCCACACAGAAAATATTCAATAATAACCAAATAATAGCTAGAGTGGCTATACTATTATAAGACAAAGTAGATTTCAAGTGAAAGTTGTTGCAAGAATCAAAGGACAAGTATTTTGATAAGAAGTTCAAATCATCAAGAAGACATGACAATTATGAAATAAACACAAAACAATAGAGTCCTAAAATATGTAAAGCAAAAACTGACAGAATTGGAAAGAAATATATAGTTGTACAAAAATATTTGGGGATTTCAAAACTTACAACAAAACTATACAATTATAAAAATGTATGCAACTGACCTAAGGATAGGCCAAATGTAATCTAATTAAGAATGAACAAATAAACATTTATGGCCAATAGGTATTTTACAAGGGTGCTAAGACCATTCAATGGGAAGAGACCAGACTTCAGTAAATACTGCTAGCACTTGATAAACACAAGCAAAATAATAAAATTGGATCCCTACTTCATTTGATATTCAATAATCAACTTAAAATGAATCAAAAACCTAAATATAACAAGAAAAATTACATAACTCTTAAAAGAAAATTTGAATGTAAATCTTCCTGACCTCAAATTTATCAGTGGAATCTTAGATTTGACAACAAAACATGAGAGACAAAAGAAAACCAATAAGTTAGACTTTATTAAAATTTAAAACCATTGTGTATCCATGAAAACTATTGAGAAAGTGAAAAGACAATCCACAGAATAGGAGAAAATATTTGCAAATTATGTATTTGATAAAGGTTCAGTATGAAGAATATAGATGGTTTACAAAACTTTATCAACAAAAGGTGAACGACTCAATTTAAAAATGAGTAATGGACTTGAATAGACATTTCTCTAAATAAGACATACAAATGACTGACAAGCAAATTAAAAGATATTCAATACCATTGGTATTAAGGAAATACAAATCAAAACCACAATGTGACACAATTTCACATTCACAAGGATGATTATAAGAAAATGAAAGAAAAACAAGTGTTATGTTTGCCACCTTCACCGCCCCCCGCCTCCAATCAGTTAGTTAGACCAATCATGATCAGTCCTCACTCTTTTCCATTCAGCTCCCACTCTACCAACATATTTTCAGCATTCAGTAGTCTGTAAATTCCATGGTGACATGATTGCCAAGTGAATCACCTAATCTGGGGCTTCATAACTCTTAGATCTGTGGACTTCATATCTGCTCAGGGTAACCTATAATCTGTGAATAATCTAGCCACCTAATCATGGGAACCTTTAGATCTCACTAACATGTCCTCTCATGAGCATTGGTTACTCATAAACAATGCACCCACACCTCAGTTAGTTCTTCAGGATGAATTTTCCATCTTCACGGTGGTCCAGTCAACCCTTTCAGTCATGCAATAGCATAGCAAACCATTCCATATTAGGAGACACTCTGTGATGTTTCTGAATGTCATCAATAAGAATCATCTGGAAGAATCATGCTGTTGTTCATCAGCAGAAGAATCAGTGGGTACACAGACACCCTTCCTTCAACATTTGTAGAGAGATACACTTGGGTTGAGACACAATTCTGTGCAATGTTTTGTCTGGCATCCAGTAAACCATTCCTTTTGTGACTCTTTCATTTCAAAATGAGGGATAGCGGTTGGGACTTCTCTTGGGTGAAGGCACAGAATAGTCTGAGTTTACGAGGTGCATATTTAGCAATTTCCTGGAAACATTCAAAAAATGAAAAAAACTTAATTTTAGTAGCATGGAAAGAGAGTTTAGGCAGGATTTACAAGTTATTAATCAATTGGAACTATAGTTCACAAACAATAATGTATTTCTCCATAATTTTTCTCTATAGTATGTAAGTTTGGTGCATCATTATTGTATAAAAATAACTACATATTTTAAAAATCAAAATAAACTTTCTATCATTTTTTAAACTTCAGAATTATATCAGAGATTGAGTTGTCTTTACACTCTATCAATATCCATGGTCTTTTGATAATTCAAAAAGGATATAGACTCTGAGAAGCTGCATTTAAAATAAAGGAGAATTAATTAAATCAGTGCACCTTTTGAATACAGAATATAATTAATAGCAGTTCCATACTATCAATCTATTATCTACTTATTACAGAGGCCTGGTCATTCATAAAGGCTCAACCCTTCACTTTACTTCAGTTCAATGAATGAGAAAACAGCCCTCTAATGCAATAATAGTAAATTCATTTACATTTTGAAACATTTAAATGAATAAATAAATATCTACTTTGGCTATTTCTGTTACTGTATAAAAGCAGTGCTTTAATAAGGTATTATAATTAATGCATATTAATTATAAGAATTATACCACTGAACATTTAATGAAGAGTCCAAGAGGCCAAGACCTATGTTTTTTGAAAATGTAGGACAATCTGAATAACTAACCTCCAGAGACAATGCTGAAAACAGACCTAAGTTTAAACCGTGACTGTGACAATTATTCTTCATTGGAATGCTTTTCTACGCCTCTAAATTTTGTCTTTCAGATTGGCAATACGGCTCTTATTTTATGTAGTAATAAAATTATTTTATTCAATAGTTGAACTATTAAATACTGGACGTTTTTCTCTAGAACTTTAATGTTCAGAGCTTATTAGAGATTCATAAATATACAGGTTAACCAACCGGTGTTGATAGGACCTTTGATTGTTTATGTTAAAAGTAATTCAGAGAACATCACGAGACACAAATGGCAAACATTTCTCTTGTAAAGGGGGAAAAAAAAGAAAAAAATAAAGAGAAGTTACTAGAGACAAAATTGCTTAACATATATGTAAAAAGTGTGCCCACATTATGAATCAAATTGAGTCAACAACTTTTAGCCTTACTAGACAAAGTATGACCTGTCAGTATTTATATATCTAATTTTTATACCTCTGTGTTATTTACATTTTCATAGCATAGAGGTAACTTTTAAGTATTTTTTTTCTTGAATATGTGGAGGATAGATAGAGATCCTCTTAGAGAAATAAAATTTTAAATAGTGGTTAAGTACTTCTGTACTCAATATCCACATCAGCTTTAAACAGATGCTACCATCTGTCTTTAAAGCCCTTAGGAAAATTTAAACTAGGTTTTAAATATAAACAGAGGACAACTTATTTCTCATTAAAAAGAGGGAGAAATTGATGATGTAGGTAAAAGCGTTTAGAAAAATTTGCCAACTTTTCTCCCATGAAATTACCATCAATCAACATTGATTATAGAGACTTCATATTTGGAAAGCATTTCGTTCATTTTATGCTCACTTAGTTGCAACATTTTTGTCTTTTATTAAAACAATAGGTATAATAAAATGTGAATACAATAGAAAAAGTACAACTTTCAAAGAAATGTATGTGAGTAGATTACCTTTCTCATTAATAATAAAAACAACCTTAACATCCTAATAAATAAAAAAGTCATATTTGAGTTAATGTGGTAAGAGTACATATGGTTACAAGATTATTTTATAGGCTAACCAAAGGCAAACAATGTTTAAAATTTTATTTATCTTCCTTGTGATGCTGCCTCACACTCTCTATATATACCCTGAAATTAAAAACCTGCCTTTTTATTTGACTGTTCTGGAAATTACATCTCTTGGAGATAGTTGATCCATCGTCTCCTTTTTTATTATACTCCTGTCTATTTAATAAACACCATGTCCCATGGAAAAGTATGCAATCACAGTTTTCTCCATTGCATGCACATGAACTAACTCATATGCCAGAACTTTGTTCCTCCTCATTTTCAAGAGTCTTCAAAGCATTGTCAAAGCCTTCAAACTTTATCTTATGAACCACACAATACAATAGCCATACTTTATACATAGTAGGTTATTCAAAAATATTTAAATTATTTAATTTAGAAATCATATAAATAAAATTCTCAGAGTTAATTAAAACAGGGAAGGAATCCCCAAACTGATGCTCTGGACTACATGTTTTTGTTGAATATGTGACTATTTTAAGACTATTCATGTTTCATCAATAACTGCTCAATAATTGGTTTTTAAACATGTATTTTTTGCTGTAATAAACTTAATAGATTGCAGACTACAATTATGACAGATTCCTATATTTAAAGCTTTTAAATTGACCCTAACAATAAAGTAGCTACTAGATGGCAATTTTATATATATATATATGTTTGTGTGTGTGTGTGTATATATATCTGTTCATGTCTATATATAGGCATGATATATATATACACACACATATATGTGTATATATATAGATATGAACAGATATTTTTCAAAAGAAGATATACAAGTAGCCAATAAACATATGAGAAAAATGCTCAATATCACTAATCACCAGAGAAATGCAAATTAAAGCCACAATCAGATAACATCTTACACCAGTCATAATGGCTATTAAAAAGTCTGAAACAGACATTGGCAAGGATGTAGAGAAAAGGGAATGCATATGCACCACTGATGGGAACGTGAATTAGTACAATCTTTATGGAAAACAGTATGGTGATTTCTCAAATAACTAAAAAGAGAACTACTATTCTACTCAGCAATCCCATTGCTGGGAATATGCTCAAAGGGAAATAAATTATTATATCAAAAAGATAACTATTCTTGTATGTTTATCACAACACTACTAACAATAGCAAACAAACACGTGGAATCAATGTAAGTGTTCATTAATGCGGGTTGGGTAGAGAAAATGTGAGATATATATATCACATTTATATTTATATATATATATATATCACACTTATATTTATATATATCCCACACATATAGAGAGAGGAAATTTACAACTCTGATACTAGAGCTTTAGAAAGTAAAGGTGCACTCTAACATGACTGCCTCTCTTCCATCTTATTTTTTAACCTCCCTTTAACAATATTATAAAATTGTTTCTTAGTTTTACTTTTATTTTAGACATTATGTATATATTAGACATATATATATACACACACACATATATATACATATATACACACCATAAAATACAACTCAGCCATAAAACAAATTAAATTGTGTCTTTTGCAGCAACATGGATAAAAGTGAAGGCCATAATGCTCAGTGAAATAATGCAGAAAAAGAAAGTCAAATACCATAAGTTCTCACTTATAAGTGAGAGCTAAATAATTTGCACACATATACATACAAAGTAGAATAATACACTTTGGAGACTTTAAAAGGTGGGAAGGTGTGGGGGAGGTGAGAGCTGAACAATTATCTGTTGGGTATAAGTTCTCTATTCAGGTGATGAGTACACTAAAAGCCCAAACTTTACCACAACACAGTGTGTAGGAAGGTAGGAAATCTGCCCTTGTATCCTCTAAATATATATTTTAAAAATTGCAAAGGATAAATAACAGTGAGACTGATCAATGATCACATTTGAATCTAAAACAAAATAGTCTAAAAATTATGGAATACAATTATTTCTAACCTAAAATTTGATATCCAGCCAAACTCTCAATCAGGCATTAAATTAAATATGAAGAGTTTTAGATTTGAATGTTCTAAAATGTTCACTTTCCGTGTTCCAACATGTTATGCACAATAATTGATAAAAATAAGAAATATATATAGTATCGAATACAGAGGAAATCTAATATGAAAAAGAAATAATAAGAATAACCAAGAAAATGTAAAAGCTACCTAGAGAAGTACATAGAGAGGAACCCATGCAGACAGTAATAGATTTAGAAACTCAGAAGAGAAGAGCGAAACACCAGAAGAGAATATCTAATAGAGATGATTTTTTAGATGTTTCAGAATTGTATCAGAGTTAGGGGTCAGTTAGTGAAACACATAGGAAAATGAATTGAATCACCATAAGGAAAATCATTCACCCTGAAACAATAGTAATACAATAAAACAAACGTGATATTACTTTCCTTGGCAGCAAACAATGTTTAAAATTACAATTAAACAATAAATACCAATATAACCAAAAGTTGTTACTAAATTATATTGAAAAGACAAAAAAGATAAATGCTCATGGTTTTATTAAAAGATGTAAAAGCGAGTAACATCTAAATTGACTATTGAAGAGATTCAGTAGATAGTGTCTAAAGTAAAAGTAAAACTAAGAAACAATTTTATAATATTGTTAAAGGGAGGTTAAAAAATAAGATGGAAGGCAGGCCATCATGTTAGAGTGCACCTTTACTTTCTAAAGCTCTAGTATTAGAGTTGTAAATTTCCTCCAGTCAGTTCTATATATCCAATTTTAGTGGCATGAAAGCACCGTAGAGGTTGCAGTTTGGAATAATAAATGAACAATGCCCTTCATTGAAATACTCTATCACCTAAAATCAATCTTTCCTACTTGACTTCATTTTGATGTTTGTCTCGCAATCTTAATGGTCAAGACTCTATAGGTTCTTCAGAATCTTGTCTGCATGTTACAGATAGACTGGTGAGTTACAGGTGAATGACAATCGAAACTTTCCAATAATTTGTCTTTTAATTAGCCCTTTAGTAATTAGAGGAACAGTCTATTATCTCCAGAGGTGTTGCAAATTATTCTGTCTTTACAGCAGATGTCTGGAAAAGAGCAAAGGCAGAACTTTAGATTGGGGAATTAAGTGTAGACTTCTCTTTTGTACTCTATCTGGTAACTTTATCTGGCATCTGTTATGGAAAGTTAATGATCTCTTTTTATCAGATTTCAAACTCTAAATTGTTTTTCTAAATATTTCTAGTTTTGAGATATTATGATTCTAGTTCATATTTTTACAGCTGCCTTATGGCATTTCTTTAAATATTTTTATGGTTAGCAACAAATTCTTCCACAGAGTTTACATATAACTTTTTCTCCAACAAAAGGAAAGGCAATGTCTTAGTTAGGGCAACTTTAAAAGCTCTAGACAACAGTCACTTATTTGATGCACACTCTTTGACCATCACAAATTTGATCCTTTGTTCTCTTTAGGGTTAATTTTATGTTTATAAAATTTTAGTTAAGAATCATAGGCTATTTTCAGCTTAACCAATATCACATTTTATTAATGGGCTTTTAAATTATTTGATATCAAATTTTGTTATCTGATAAAATGATTGTTCCCTAGACGGAGTTATAATTTTGTTTTACTCATCCACTCTGTGTGAAGGACTCTTGGTTGATCCCATTTGGAATGCAAACTTTCCTTTTCCGTTTCAGATTTCAGTGTACCCTCAGAAAGCAGAGCATATTTTAAAATTGCATACACATCAGCAAGAACGAAAAGGTAAAACAGGAATGGGATGAATGACAAATATTTTACCTGCCTTATTTCAATGCAATAATTATCTTCTGACAGAAGGATAAGCCTCACCTGACAGGAGAATAAGCCTCATATTTTTACTTAATAATTTATTAGAATACTGAATTTACTCACAATCTTATGCTGACTATGCCAGAATGTTTTATGGAAATTCTTGGCAAATAGCAGGAGAGAATTTTTTTCCATACCGGATACTAAATTGAATGAGTCATTTTATATGACAATGATTGAAAGATTCAGAACATACGGCAGACAAATCCGATATGATTTGTATTAAAAATAAATTTTCCTTTCATTTCACTCAAGATAATGTTCCCTCAGACTTCTACTAATTATTTTTTTTCCTTTGTTTCTCATATCTGATCTGTGATGATCACTTCTGTTAAGAGTGGCAGACACATGGAGACTTACTGTGGTTTCTGTGGGTGAGTCATTTCAACTTTGACAGGTAAAAGCAAAGCAAACCACCACCCAGACTATTTTCTTAAGAAAAAACTAGGATTATTGATAGAAAAGTCAGAGTTTCAATAAGAACCATTGTATGTGTAGCAAATATTAAGCAGCATATTCTCCATATAGATATTTTTCCCCCCTCAATTCCTGGTGGACTTTTATTTGTTGGGTATGCTTCCGCTTTCCAACATATCTGTCTCTGAAAACAGCCTCAGTCCAAGGAAAACTTGTTAATCTGAACAAACCCTAACATAGCTTTTGTGTAACTCACTCTTGAAATAAATGTGAATGGTAGGATAGTTCAAATTTTTAAATGTGAAATGATTATTATCTTTCGAGGATGTATGCCAGTATTTTCCTGTCCCATTGCCTAGCAAGAAAGCCAAGTTATGAGCTGCCAAAGTATTTTTGCAACGCATAGAGATTTTTTTAAAATCAGAGTAGGCCTGCACAGGCCATTCCTTAAATGAACAGTTTGGGGCTTCATAACAGGCATCAAGTTGTAGGGAGCAAGAGAACTATCTCAATGCCATAAGCATATATGTTGAGAGGAGTGAAAGAACTATAGCTCTGTTTTTGATAAACATGTAGATTAAACCATGCTCTGTGAATTTGCCAAGGACTTGCCTTTATCTGCTTGATATGTACATAGCTCATTTTGATTGAATATTTAAGAATGTATCATAAAAAAACTGTCAGTAAAAATAGTTCAACTCTTAAGATATCCCAATAAGGACTAGTAGGTTTGAAAATATAGCTGACCACTTGCAGTTTTATTACTGCGCATATATCTGCCCAAAGTATATGTGGGTTAATATTTTGGAGCTTCATGCTTTCTATTCATGGATATATTCTTTAGGAATGTCTTCCCTCCATAAAATTGGAAGCTCAGGTACTCTTGAATTAACCATCATAAATATGTAACAGAGAATTGGGAGTTCTTATGAAAGGAGATTATTGGTCTTTCAAAAAATTTGTTTTGGAGAATTTCTAGATTTGAAAAATTTAGGCAGTGTTGTACACACAGAGCATGCATAATTCAGTGAAAGTAACACAGCTGAGCCATGGGATTTTTCTTTTTATTTAAAAAGTAAAACTGCCAGTAGAAAAGAATCACATAAACCTAAGAAATGTTGGAGTGGAGATTGCCAAATAGGAATTATAAACTATATTTATTACAAATGACAGAAACATTATTCTGAAAATTGAGAAATTCCTATAAAAGCAAATTGGAATCTGAGAATAGATTATAGTTTGCTTGATACATGAGTTTTTCACATACCTAATTATTCAGTATTACAGCATCAGTAAATAACTGATTAAATTTTCTAAAACTCTTACATTGCTTCTATTTCTTTGAAGTCATATGCTTTAAATAATATTTCAATGTCATACTGAATGTAAGCATTTTGAAATATAATTAAACACTGTCTTCCTAATTGTCATGTGAGACAAGTCAATGCTCGGGTACTACTTACGTGAAGCAGAGCTTGTGAGGAATTGCATAGTCATATGTCATGAGTTAGGAAACTGGCTTGCATGAGCAAAGGAAAAAAAACCAACAAAGCCAGTTCAACAATTATAATATGTACAGATTCCCAATTTTTCCATTACCTGCATAAAGAGAACCATCAGAGTTCAAGTCATTTGTCGGACAATAAATGTATTCATAATTTAGTAGGTGGACACTATCTTCCATATTGTTGTCTTGGTACATTCTAATAGTGCAAATGTGAGAGTTACTTGTCCGGCACCAGTCATTCTAAATTTGGCTTCCAGCAATTCATAACAGTTGTCTGGCATCACATGTTGTCCAAACCTGGAAGTCTTGGTCAGTGTGGGACATTGTAGGCCCTCTAGCAAGCTGCAGAAGCCACAGGACAAATGGGAAATGGAAGTTGTGTGCCTGTGAGAATAGGAAGGCATTTTTGACTCAACTAACATTATCCAGACAACTCAGACTGACAGCCCAGAGGCAATTTGGAATAACCCAGTTTTTGCATACAGTCACATCACTGTTATCGGTAATGTATCTAAAATATAACATGCTTTGTATACTTTATTTGACCTTTCAGTTACTATTATATGTAACAAACCACAGTAAATCTGGTAGTATATATTAAAATTTTATTATTGCCATGAGTTTTTTTTAAATCAGGAATTTGGACAGATGGCGTAATCTTTCTCTGCTCCATGATGTGACTCAACAACATGGAACTCAAATAGTCTGGAGACATCTTCAATCTCATATCTGAAACTTGATGTATGCTGGCAGCTGGAACCTCAGCTAAATTGTCATCCCTTGCAACCACATCTAGCCATTTCATGTGGCCTTTCTGCATGGACTGTTTTAACTTTCCTCTCAGAATGGTTGCTGGATTCAAAGAAAAATCATCCTAAGAAAAATGAAGTGGAACTTAATGACTTTTCCATGACACAATCTCAGAATTCAAATGCATCATTTTTGCCATATTATATTGGCCAAAGCACTCAGAAAATCCACAAGGTCAAGGAAGGGCCAAAGGGATCCTCTTGATAGCAAAGTTACAAGGTTCTAGAAGAGCTGTGGAACAAATAATGGATATTGTTTCAACATCTTTGGAACATATAATATGTCCCAGATAATTAGAAGAATGTGCATCATACAATTGTATTCAAATTATTGTAAAAAGGTAAATTCACCAGATTCATATTTTAATTTCTAATACAATTTAATTTATTTGTGCTTGGGAATCATTATTGCCCCATGACTAAGGGAGACTTAAAACAGAGTTAAGAGCTCACTCTGGAAAAGCAAATGTGACTAAAAATTTTGAAAGTGCAAAGTATATTCATATATTAATTGATGAACATTGAAATAAATGTAGAATGTCTATTAACCCAGAACAAAGCGGATAATAAACTCTTTCTCCTTCCCTTGTTTGTGTTTTCTTTGGTTTGAAGAGATCAAGGCAATTGGAAGTTCTATTGCAGGAGGTGACTACATAAAGTTTTTTCTAGATAATTATAAGGTAGCAAATAAATATGTATAATGACATGTGTTCTCTCTGTTTCCTTACAAATTGCCCAGCTCAAATCAATACTCTTGCAAGGTAGGCAGTGATTGATTGTATGTGTCCAGATCAGAGTAGTATATAATGGTAGAAAAACACAAGAAATTCTAATAATATTTAAGTGTTGTGTATAAACATCTCTTAATATTGTAATTATTTACTGGCAGGCCACATTACGTTATGGTCACACTATAGAGGTTTTGGTTAGCATACCAAACATTGCTATTTATACTTTTAGTCAAAAGAAATTGTTGAACTTGTTGGCTTCTTTTGCATCAACAATACAATACCACCTGACAGATTCTTGGTCAAAATTAGACTTCTTGAGGTTGGGTTGCAAATGACCTAGTGGATCAAAATAGAAGAAGCAAAAATGATGATTTTATAAAGGAGCTATATTTATTGTGGAATCATTTATGCAGCTTATTCTTTGGTTCTTTCAATTCCCTTTAATAAAATATGACTGTATCTACCCTCTTTAATCCATGTATATTTTGGAATTGAAACTCTCACTAATGGAGACTGCAAACTCTCGCCAGCATAAATTGTTTAGGGCTTACATCCATTACAATTTATCTGTAGTTTGATTAAGATTGATTTATGACTCTATTGCTCTAATTAAACATTTTGAATATCATAATATCTCACTATAGATTTGTATGACTGCTTTATATCTATTTATATCTATATCTATATAACTATAAAGCTATTGACACAGACGTATGTGTGTTTTAAATTAGAGACAGGGTCTCACACTGTTGCCTAGGCTGAAATGCAGTGGCATCATCATGGCTCACTGTAACCTTGAACTCCTGGGTGCAAGTGATCCTCCTGCCTCAGCATCCTGAGTAAGGTCTACAGGCATGTGTATTACTGGCAAGGTCTACAGGCATGCACCTCTGTGCCCAGTTGAATTTTTTTTTAATTGTAGATATGGCGTCTCACTCTGTTGCCCAGGATGGTCTTGAACTCCTGACCTCAAGTTATCCTCCCCCCTCAGACTCCCAAAGTGCTGGGATTACAATCATGAGCTACCACAGCTGAGCAGATATATGTTATTTACATGTATAAAGTATCCACTACTCTGATCCAAATATAGCTCACTATTACTTCCACCATCTGTCAAAATACTTGAAGAAAGAGGTCAAGAATACACTCTAAATGTATCTGTTATTCCATATAAAAAATCTCCTCAATTTAGAAAAAAAAATTCTCACTGTTTTTTCCCCACAGGAACTTTCAAAGTATATACATATATATTTCTTACAATATATAGACTTTTAGAAATGAAAAAGCTGTTTATCAGTACCATGATATTTTTAATCAAAATTAAAAAGAAATGTACAAAAGTATCTAGGAACAAAATAAAATATTGAATATATTTTGTAATTTTTGCCCAAATTTACCAAAGAAAAATAACTGCTTTCTGTAAAGTAGTATTTATAATGTAGGACGTAGATCATTTAGATTGTCAAAGATAAAGCCAAATGATTTGACTACAAATTTCAAATAATCATCAGAAAATACGTTGCTTAGTCTAATGAGAACTTGTTACCCTCCAAATAGGCCACTGAAGCCATTCCACTGAAAGCAAGAATCCATCAAGTTTCTGATATCTACATGTGTCCCAAAGACTTTCATAAATATATAATTCATTGCTGAAATTGAACAGTACACTTAAACTAACAAGTTACATTTTTCAGACATGTAGATTTAAATGCCTTCATTCACATTCTTACTTATCTGGTGACATGTAAAAACCCATTGACAGTGGCAGCTCTGATCCATAAGAACATGTGTATTTGAACTGTATAAGCATTTACTTTTATTCCTGTGTCTAACTCAAACCTTTTATGACAGTATATTTAGAATCCATTAATATATTGGCATGTGTTGAAGTTATATGACATTTTTCACCTTAATTGCCATAAACTGTATCACTGAAATCTCATTTCTCTTCCATTTCCAGTGGTACCATCGGTGTTAAGCCATATTTTATGCCAACACCCTCCTGCCTGACTTTTCAGTATCCCAAGATTGGTTTTCTAACACCAACCAATCTTGATACCTCCAGTCATCATTTTTGAGGATGTAAAGTTCTTATTACATTATTTCTCCTCTCAGAAACATTTACTGGGTTTTTAATACTCGGTTAAAATACTACTCTGCTAACCATTCTTATAGCAAAACTTATATGCACATAAAAGATATGGCCTTTGTATTTTCTGTGCCTCTATACTTCCATCAGACAAAAATCTGCTTCTCACATGTTATTGAGTGAATATTGAATAAAGGGATTCCTACGAGGCTTGTGTTTTTCTACTAGTAATTTGTAATTAGGTGACACTAATTTGAGTCAGCTTCACGAAGATTCAACCTCAAAAGACATACAGAAAACAAGAGGAGGCATTTTCCATTGTTTGTGCATAGAAACATCAAATAATTAAACATTTATTAAATAGCCAGCATGTGCCATATACTATTTTAAATGACATTAATACAATGGTGATTTCCAAATAGTCTCTCCCTTTTCATCTAGTGCAGACATCCGATCTTCAAGCAGTGAGAACAATGAAGCAATCAGAGAGGGATGGAAACATAACAGTGTTGTTAAGAAAGCAGAAAATTGTAGCTGGTTTTTTAGTTGCTGTTTCAACCCCTGGTTGGTCTGGCTTTAACTCGTTTTTTTCATTTTTGGCGAAAAGTTGAAATCTCTTTTCACACATGAGTCCATTGTCCACTTTAGCCAATATAAAAGATATGCAAAATGTTCCCAATTCCTTATACAGTTT
Organism: Theropithecus gelada; assembly: GCF_003255815.1. Classification (NCBI taxonomy): domain Eukaryota; kingdom Metazoa; phylum Chordata; class Mammalia; order Primates; family Cercopithecidae; genus Theropithecus; species Theropithecus gelada. Next base: position 26,189,953 of record NC_037673.1, on the reverse strand, counting down.
TAATTCCCTGCTGATGTACACTGACACCGTTAAAGACAGTGACAGAATATGAGTTGCATAGGTTTTTTTTTTTTTTTTCAACTTTGGGGCGTTGGGATGTCCACATTATTAGTATGTTACATATTGAAGCCAACTTATAATGTCTCACAATGTAAACCCTAATCAGCCAGGCTCTTGCCACAAGTTCCAAAGCTTAGGGGCTATGTTCTCCTCTTAAAATATTGTGTGTTTTTTTGTTCATTTTAATTTTTTTTTTTGGCAATGTAACCTCTCTTTTCAGGTACAAAAGACTTACATAACTAATTAGCCATATGAGTATATTGGAGAGTTACAGTGACAAGAAAAAGAGGCATTTCTAATTTGGGGGTGAAACACAAGGGATGTTGGAGTTTATGTGACTATAATTGCATGAAAAGTAAGAGCATTGAGCATCAGAGCTCTCCAACTGTGCAGATATCCTTATATTTAATTTTTTAAATGTATTTATTGTGCTAAATAACATATAACATGAAATATACACTCAACAACTTTTTAAGCATATAGTACAGTATTGTTAATTATATGTACATTGTTATACAGTAGATATGGTTTGGCTCTATGTCCCCACCTAAATCTCATCTTATAACTCCCATAATTTCTATGTGTTGTGAGAGGGTACTGGTGGGAGATAATTGAATCATGGGGTGGGTCTTTCCCATGCTGTTCTTGTGATAGTGAATTCGTCTCATGAGATCTGATGGTTTTAAAAACGGGAGTTTCCCTGCACAAGCTGTCTCTTCTCTTGTCTGTCACCGTGTGAGACTGTCTTTCACCTTCCACTGTGATTGTGAGGCCTCCCCAAACATGTGGAACTGTGAGTCCAATAAACCTCATTCTTTGATAAATTGCCCAATATGGGTAGGTCTTTATCAGCTGTGTGAAAATGAACTAATACAGTAAATTGGTACCAGTACAGTGGGGCACTGCTGAAAAGATACCTGAAATTGTGGAAGCAATTTTGGAACTGGGTAACAGGCAGGGGTTGCAACAGATTTGAGGGCTGGGAAGAAGACAGAATAATGTGGGAAAATGTGAAACTCCCTAGAGACTTGTTGAATGGCTTTGACTAAAATGTTGTTAGTGATATGGACAATGAAACCCAGACTGAGGTGGTCTCAGATGGAGATGAGGAACTTGTTGGGAACTAGAGCAAAGGTGACTCTTGTTATGTTTTAGCAATAGGACTGGTGGCATTTTGCCTCTTCCCTAGAGATTTGCAGAACTTTGAACTTCAGAGAGATTATTTAGGGTACCTGGCAGAAGAAATTTCTAAGCAGCGAAGCATTCAAGAGGTAACTTGGGTGCTGTTAAAGGTATTCAGTTTTAAAAGTAAGACAGAGCATAGCAGTTTGAACAATTTGCAGCCTGACAATGCAATAGAAAAGAAAATCCCATTTTCTGGGAGAAATTCAAGCCAGATGTGGAAATTTGCATAAGTAATGAGGACCCAAAAGTTAATCACCAAGACAATGGGGAAAATGTCTCCAGGGAATACAAGAGACCTTTGCAGTAGCCCCTCCCATCACAGGCCAGAGACTTAGAAGGAAAAAGTGGTTTCCAATGTGACTCCTAGGGATGTGGTACCCTGTGTCTCAGCTGCTCCAGCTCTGGCTAACAGAGACCAATGTAGAACACAGGCTATGGCTTCAGAGGGTGCAAACCTCAAGCTTTGGCAGCTTCCATGTGGTGTGGAGCCTGCAAGTGCACAAGAGTCAGGAATGGAGGTTTGGTAACCTGCACCTAGATATCGGAAAATGTATAGAAACTCCTGGATGCCCAGGCAGAAGTTTGCTGCAGGGATGGGGTCTTCATGAAGAGCCTCTGCTAGGTCAGTGTGGAATGGAAATGTGGGGTAGGAGCCCCCACACAGATTCCCTACTGGAGCACCACCTAGCAGAGCTGTGAGAAGAGGGCCACAGTCCTCCAGATGTCAAAATGATAGAACCACTGACAGCTTGCACCATGAGCCTGAAAAAGTCACAGATTCTTAACACCAGCCAGTCAAAGCAGTCGGGATGGAGGCTGTACCCTGCAAAGCCACAGGGGCGGAGCTTTCCAAGACATGGAAACCTACCTTTTGCATCAGCATGACCTGGATGTGCAACATGGAGTCAAAGGAGATCATTTTGTAACTTCAAGATTTGACTCCCCTCCTGGATTTCAGACTTGCATGGGGCCTATAATCCCTTTAATTTGGTCAATTTCTCCCATTCAGAATGGCTGTATTTACCTAATTCTTGTACTCCATTGTATCTAGGAAATAACTAACTTACTTTTTATTTTACAGGTGCAGAGGCAAAAGCTATCTGCCTTGTCTCAGATGAAACATGGACTATGGACATTTGAGTTAGTGCTGAAATGAGTTAAGACTTTGGGGGACTGTTGGGAAGGCATGATTGTGTTTTGAAATGTGAAGGCATGAGATTTGGGAGGATCCAGGGGTGCAATGACATTATTTGGCTGTGTCCCCACTCAAATCTCATCTTGTAACTACCATAATATCCAAGTTTTAATGGGAGGGACCTGGTGGGAGATAATTGAATCAATGGAGTGAGTCTTTCTTGTGCTGTTCTCCTGATAGTGAATAAGTCTCATGAGATCTAATAGTTTTAGAAATGGGAGTTTCCCTGCACAAGCTCTCTCTTCTTTTGTCTGCTGTCATGCGAGATGTGGCTTTCACCTGTCTCCATGATTGTGAGTCCTCCCAGCCACATGGAACTGTAAGTCCAATGAATCTCTTTGGTAAATTGCTCGGTTTTGGGTATGTCTTTATCAGCAGTGTGATAACAGACTAATACAACAGTGAATCTCTAGAACTTTTTCATCTTGCATGGTAAAACTGTATACCTACTGAGTTGCAAAATCCCCCTCCACCTCCCTTAGTCTCTGGTAACCAGCATTATATGTTCTGTTTCCATGAGCTTGATGATATTTTAGATACCTCATATAAATAGAACATTCAATTTTTTCCGTTTTTTGACTGGCTTATTTTCCTCAGCATGATGTCCTCAAGCTTCATCTATGTTTTAGCATATGACAAAATTTCCTTCTTTATTAAGGCTGAATATTCCAGTGTATATACCTACCAAATTATCATTCATCTGCCAAGGCACATTTAGGTTGTTTCTAAATCTCCACTATTGTGAGTAGTGCTGCAACAAACATAAGAATGCATACATCTCTTCAATATAGTGATTTCAATTATTTTGTGTAAATAGTCAAAAGTGGTTTGAACTGCAGTATGATGTATTTGGACACATTTGGATCATACAATAGTTCTATTTAACTTTTTGAGGACCATTTCCACTGTCTTCCATAGAGGCTGCATCACCTTACATTTCCATCAATAGTGCCCAAAGTTTCCAATTTCCCCCTCACAACCCTTGCTGTTATTTTTATTTTTTTATAATGACCATTCTAAACAGGTGTTCAACAATTTCTCATCGTGTTTTTCATTTGCATTTCTCTGATAATTGAGCACTTTTTCATAGACCTATGGGTCATTTGTATATATCTTTGGAGAAACAACTATTCAAGTCCTTTGCCCATTTTTAATTGACCTATTTGTGGGTGGTGAGGTTTTTTATTTTTATTTTTGGTTTTGTTTTGTTTTCCTTTCTAGTTCTTTGAGTTCCTTACATATTTTGGATATTAACCTTTCATTGAGTGTATGATTTCCAAAGATTTTCTCCTATTCTGTCTCTTTATTTAGTTGATTCTTTCTTTTTATACATAGAAGGTTTTTAATTCGATATGTATAGTCCTGCTTGTTTATTTTTATTTTTGTTGTCTTTGCTTTTGTTGTCATATCTAATAAATCATTGAGAAGACCAATGTAAAGCTTTCCCTCATGTTTTCTTCTAGTAGATTTATAGTATAAGGTCATGCATTTCAGTTTTTAATCTATTTTGAGTTAATTTTTGTGTATAATGTAAGATAAGGTCTCAATTTCATTCTTTTAAAATCTGTTTTCTTATAACTAAATATTCATTACTAAAATGATATTCTTTAATGTTACTTAATTACTGTTAGAATGATATAAGTACTTTATAACATAAGAATACCACATTACTAACCTCTTCAGTATAATGTCCTCACAGAGACCCTCACTCACAACTGTCCCTCTTCACTGATACAAATTTGACCTACACAGAAATCAGTTCATTTATCTGGTTATTAATTTCCTCTAGAATACATGGCTTTTCAGTTTAACCAGTTTTTTAGTTGCCTAACTTCTACTCATCCTTCATCTAAAATACTAGTTTCACATTCTGCAGTCTGACTTCTTTGTCTACACACTCTGCCCCTATACATTTCCATAAATGTTGCTTACATTTCCCTGTAATGTACACCTATAGCTCCCCCTGCATACCCAGAGCATAGCATCAATAAAAAGTTTTCTAGATTTCTTAATGTTTTTGCCTGTTGGCATCACTAGGCTGTGATTGTGTGGGAAATGAATTCTATGAATTATTGCATTACCTGTATAAAATATGTTTTGCCAATATTAGGCATTAGTAATTCTTTATTGAGTCAGTAAACATGCTGCTACACTCTTTTTGGTCTAGGTGACATCACTGCATCCTTTTACACTAAGTCCAGTGTCATTACTTTTGGATTAACATTGCCATCAATTTGAATTTCAGCATAGCAACTGCCTGTGGAGATTTGAGTAAGCCCTTTTACATCAATTAATCTTAGTTTTATAATCTTTGAAAATAAATAGTCACTTTAGATGCTTTGGATTTAATGTGATCAAGTTATTGAAGATGGATGGAAGAGTGGAGAGAGAGAGGACAATGAATATGAAGTAGAGAGTATAAAACTAATGTAATGTAGTTACAACCCTAATGTCTAAGCGATGTGGCAAGCCTTTATTTACAAAGTGTGTAGTTATGTATAGTAATGTAGGGAGTAAAGAAGATTGATGAATGAAAGGTGACAAAATAAGGAAACAAACAACAGAATAATGCTACCTTTACATTTTCTCCCCATTCTGGTTTATACTTCCTGTTTTGCTTCCTTACAAAATAAGAAAATAAACAATAGAACAATGCTATCTTTACTTTTTTTTCCCCTTTCTCTCTAATAATCCCCCCTTTTTTTGGCTGCCTTTTAAAAAATTCCTCTTCTTGCTTATTGCATTTTTGCACTTTGCTAAATTTCTCCATGTGTAGTTGGTCACCACTAGGACTTTTTATAAACTAGGTATTCTTTCTTTTTCCTTTTTTCTATCTGCATATTTATCTTGATTTTTTATTTTCCTTTTTCATTTTCTTTCTATTTCTCATGTTGTTAACAATTAGCTTAAGAGATTTATCATGAGTACTAATAAAAGATGAAAAAAATGATGAGAACATCTATTTGTATACTGCAACTCCTAAGTCAAAGAATTTTCTGTTTTCCCCATGTGTATTTGAAAGCTTAAGCACTGCATTTGATTAAACAAAAAATGATGTATAATTTATCAACCCTTCTTGATCTAGAATTCTTTCAAAATGCAATCTTTAAAAATATTTAGCATCTTAAAATAGTATACCAGTGTGCAATTTGGATGCACAAATGCTGTTATTAAATTTTTCTTATTTCTAAGAGTAAGAAGACCAATAGTTTACAATAACATAATATAACTGGGTGTTCAAGAGTTAACATAACTTTTAAATAATAATTCAACATATGAAAGGATGTTCAGGTTTATTAATAATCAGGAAATAAATTAAATCACCTTGGTGGCTGCAGTAGTGATGCTGCCTTATAATCCATTATTGCTAACTATATGGTAGATTCTATTATTTCAACATGTATGCTGTCATGCAGAGTCCATATTGCTTCTAGTTCTTCACCTCCAAATAAACCATATCATTAATTTCTACTTTTCTGAGGCCTCTCAGATTAGCTTTGTACCTTTAGTTATAATTTATCATTTTAAATTATTTGTTATGATTATGTCATATTGCTCTCTCTAGTTTATAAAATCTTTATATACTTAGTAGAATCCGACTTATTGTTTTCTTATTTTTTCTTTTTTTTTTTTTTTAAGGTCTCATTTTTCCACTCAGACAGGAGTGCAGTGGTGTGATCTTAGCTCACTGCAACCTCTGCCTACCAGGTTCAAGTGATTCTTGTGCCTCAGTCTCACGAGTTGTTGGGATTACAGGAGTGCACCATCCCCCCAACTGATTTTTGTATTTTCAGTAGGGATGGGGTTTCACCATGTTGGCCAGGCTGTTCTCGAACTCCTAACCTCAGGTGATCTGCCTGCCTCTTCCTCCCAAAGTGCTGGGATTACAGTCATAAGCCACTGCGCCCGGCCATGGCATTTACTTATTTATTTATTGATTGATAGAGTCTCACTTTGTTACCCAGACTGAAGTGCAGTGGTGCGATCTCAGCTCACTGCAACCTCCACCTCCCAGGCTCAAGCTATTCTCTTGCCTCAGCCTGGCAAGTAGCTGGGATTACAGGCCTGTGCTACTACCGCCTGGCTAATTTTTGTATTTTTAGTAGAGGTGGGGTTTCACCATGTTGGTCAGGCTTGTCTCAAACTCCTGACCTCAAATGATCCAACCACCTCAGCCTCCCAAAGTGCTGGGATTAGAGGCGTGAGCCACCATATCTGGCCAGCTTATTTCTTTAGAGTAAAAGTGTTGACCAAATGACTACTTTATCCATCTATTTTAATTAACAAAATAAAATATTTTGAGTTAATGATTTCTGTTATCATTTCGTTAAATCTCTTTTTTCCTATGCTGTCTCCAGCTCTCCATCCACCACTTAATTTTCACCAAAGTTGCACAGATATACCTTCCTTAAGTCTCTTGGATTTGACTTATTGCTCCCCCAGCAACATGCACTTTCTTAAACACAATGTACCTGGACAGTAGGGGAGATATTTCAATGAATATTTATCTTTACCTCACGGTTTACCAGCTTACTCCTCATAATGAATTTGCTTAATCTTCACAGAAATAAAAGTCTTATTCTACAAAAAAAAGGACAATCTCACAATCTTATTCATTTAAAACTGTGCATTTCAAAACACATACTCATTTTGAGGCTTTCCTTTACTCCTATAATATGTATATATCTATTCAATATATTAATTCGCATGCATTCCTTTGAATCTAAGATCATTTATTTAGCTAAATATTTATGTAAAGATAGTCTGAATGAATGTGTCTCTGTTTCTTTTAACTGAATAACAATTTTTCACACTCCTTGCAAATCTGCAAGTTTAACCAGGTTAAATTCCAATCCAAGTAACTAAGAGACATCATTTTGAATTAATTAAAAGATAACTCATGCTAATCCTGAAACCAAACTACCTAAGTCTATGATTCGATAAAAATATCTAGTTTTATAGTCAGAAATGGTGCTAATTATTTGAAGATTTAACAACACTAGATCGTGTCAAATTCCTCAATGGTTACAAAATCTTATAAATAACAAGGTAATAAAATTCTTTACCTTTCGTATAAGTATGTGTTCTAAAAAAAAATGGCAAGACCCAAATTGGAACTTAAAAACCAATGAGTTAGTGTAATGCCAAATACACATAAAAATGGGTTCTGTAAATTTCCCATGAGAGATGATTCATTACTTTGAAGACGTCGATCAGGCAGATGTTATATTGAGTTATTTCCTCTGGTTCCTCTCATTTCTCCTTCACTTGCCAGTATATGTGAGAAATACACTTTATGTGGGCTGATGTTCCTGCCTAATGCTCATCTTTTGCTCTCAGCTCCTGGGGCTTTGAACATGCATGTGTCTATTTTTGCAAGGAAATGATGGCATAATTAATTTTTGAATAGTAATGTTCTCTGAGTAATTATTCGGTAAACAACCATCTAGCATTATTCAAAACTGCATACATTTACAAACGAAACAGTGACACTTTGAATTCTTGTCTGAGGCACATCAACACATTAAGAGTGAATTGTATTATGTAGGTCTAAATGTGTTTACAATTTTGGTTTTTATTTAATTGTATTAAGGATATTTATTGTGTTCATTAGATTAACCAGGCCTATCCCAGAACCAAGATAGAAGGTACTGCCCATAGACATCTGTGTATTTTCTGAATATAGTTTTAACAAAGGGTTAGTAGTCTCGGATACAACTAAACATAAGTGTACATCACAAATTCAACACTTGCTAAGCTACAGGCTCATTGAAATACTAATTCTGATATATTTTAGAAAGGAACAGCAGGATGGAAATCAGATCAATCCTAAACTAGTTAAAATCACAGAACAAAAATCACACTGTGTGTCATGGCATCTCTTTCCTAGGGGTAGCTGAAGTTAATTTCTGCAACTTCAGTGTTCCTTATAATCACTCAAGGATCTTGATATAACTTAATCTCCAAGAATCTTTCCCATGTCATAATTTGAGTTCTTTAGAAAATGGTTTGTTCATATAACTCACCTTGGTAAGTTTTAGTAGTTTTGTGTTTTTGTGTTTGTTTGCTTGTTTTATCAATGCCACAAGTCATGAGGAAAACTATATTGAATTGTTTGCTGGACAGCACATTAATCATATGAACAGATCTGTTAGAATGCAATGCATTTAGGAACTTGGTATTTTTCCTCAATTAGTCTAATACTGAAACATTGGATTTGGGGTTTAAAAAAGTGTATTTAAACCATATTTCTTCTGTGTATCTTTCACTAAGTCACACTGAACAAGTTACATTTCTGAGACTTAATGTTTCATCTCCAAAATAATGAAATAAATTTAAAGGTATTGGGAAAACTAGCAGTGATGTACATGGATAGATATTATAATACCCATCTATCACAATATAATTTGTAAAGTTATAATTAATTACCAAAATTAGTCATTTAGGGTGAATGTATAGGGGAGCCTTGAAGGTTCAACTCTTATAAAAAACTAAACTATTTGGTTTGGATAAGGAAACTTTCTCTTAATAACTTTAATAAGTAATAGTTATTGACCATCTTATGCCAGACAGTTTTACCTATGTTACCTTATTCAATAATCACAATCATCTTATGAATAGCTCTTGAGATAAAATCAACAAAAGCTGCAAATCACCATATACAGCTCATCTCCTTGGAGCACCTACTTCCCACTAGGATCTGTATATTTACTATACCATGTCTTCAGGGAGCTTCATTTTATATTATGTTCACAATTTATAGTTATAATCTATAAGAAGGTCTGTCTGATAAGGCTTTACTGAGAGCCTCACAAAGGGCAGGAAGTTTCACTGATCTATTCTTAAAATGTTAATGTGATAATTCTTAAAAGCCACTGAAGACTTCACATTTTTCTTAGGATAAAGCTCAAAGTATTATTTTTGTCCTCTTCTTAATATCTCTAATACAGTAGAGGTCTCTGAACTTCTTAACATGATTCATTCATGATGGTTTTCTCTCTTCCTTTAATCTCCTTCTTTTTCTCACTCTTCTAGGGCTTTCAGTCACGTAGTTAAATTGACGGGAGTGTCTTCTCTTTTGTTCTCCACCTAACTGCTCTGCTGAAAAGTGTTTTTCCCATAGGAGCCAACACTGTTCTCCCATTCAAGATTAGAATACACCCATAAATTTTCTTATAGCACTTCATAGTTTTTCCTCATATATTTATTAATACTTAAGTCATCTGTTATATTTCCAGGTTTAGGTATCTGTTTAACTATAGCAAGAAACATATCTCTTGTTTACAGTGGTTCTCAAACAGAATAAGCTCAGTAAATATTTGTGGAATGAATAAATGAATCCTAAATGAGGCCACATTATTTTACCTCATGTGTGTATTTGTTTGTTCCTTTGGTTTGTGTATTTGTCTCTTCTCACACTGCTATAAAGAGCTACCTGAGACTGAGTAATTTATGAAGAGGTTTAACTGACTCACAGTACTGCAGACTGTCCAGAAAGCATGTTTATGAGGGCTCACAAAAACTTACAATCATGAGAGAAGGGTGAAGCGGAAGCAGGCACAATCTTCACATGGCAGAAAAGAGAGTGAAGGCGGAAGTGTTACACATTTTGAAACAACTATATCTCATGAGAACTTACTCACTACCACAAGAACAGCAAAGAGGAACTCCGTGATCCAATCATCTCCACCAGATTCCTCCCCCAATACAGGAAATTACAATTCATTATGAGAGTTGGGTAGGGAAACAGAGACAAACCATATTACTCTGTCCTGAGCAAGTGAGTTTAGGCTTTTAGAAGAAACCAGGCAATATCTTGAATGCTTTGCTGCTTAGAAATTTCTTCGGCCATATACCCTAAATCATCTCTCTCAAGTTCGCAGTTCAACAGATCTCTAAAGCAGGGGCACAATGCCACCAGCCTCTTTGCTAAAGAGTAGCAAGAGTGACCTCTACTCCAGTTCCCAGTAAATTCCTCATATCCATCTGAGACCACCTCAGCCAGGACTTCACTGTGCATATCAGTATCCGCATTTTGGTCACAAACATTCAAGAAGTCTCTAAGAATTTCCAAACATTCCCTCATCTTCGTGTTTTCTTCTGAACCCTTCAAACTGTTCCAGCCTCTGCCCATTACCCAGTTCCAAAGTTGCTTCCAAATTTTGAGGTATTTTTAGAACAATGCCCCACTTCTCTGGTATAAATTTTCTGTATTTGTCTGTTCTCACTCTGCTATAAAGAACTACTGGACACTGAATAATTTATTAGGAAAAAAGGCTTAATTGACTCACGGTTCCTCAGGCTATACAGGAAGCATGGTTGGGGAGGCCTCAGGAAACTTGGCAATTATAGTAGAAGGGTGAAGGGGAAGCAAGCAAGTTCTTCACATGGTGGAGCAGGAGGAAGAGAGAAAAGCTGGGTAGTGCCACACACTTTTAAACAAGCAGATCTTGTGAGAATCACTCACTATCATGAGAACAGCAGGGGGAAATTTGTCCCCATGATCTAATCACGTCCTACCACGTCCTTCCCCAGACATTGGGAATTACCGTTTGACATGAGATTTGGGTGGTGACACAGAGCCAAAGTATACCAGTTTGGTTTGGCTTTCTATTTAAAATTTATTTTTACCACATTAAATCAAGTATTTAATTTTAAAGAAAATTACTTATCAAAGCCCTTATTTTAGCCTCCTTTTATCGAAGAAACAAATAAAATAAAGATGCTTTGGTGTATTCTATATTTTTACATTTAATTTTAGTGTCCTAGTTTTGTGGCTACTTCAGGGCAAATAAAATAATTATTATTAGTCATAATTTATAAAATAATATTCATTAGATTAACATTGTCAGGATATCTTCAGGGAATAAACATTTTTATTTCAATATTATATTTTAAAGGTCATCAAATTTTCAAGAATTTTATAGGAAAAAAATGACTGCAAATTAATTAACTCCATTTGAGACTAGACAAGATTAACCAAGAGAAAATGAAAATATGCTATGTACATAGCACATTGTATTGTGATAAACTTATGAAATGACCTAAAGAAATTTTTTGTTTTTAGATTTTATTATTAATTGATGTGTATATGTATGCTCTAAAAAAGTGCATAGGCAGAACTTAGCAACACTTCCTCTGGGTATTAACACATAATATATATACAATATGTAAATTGAATTCCCTGTTATGTTTTTGATAAAGCCATTCTCCCATATCTTTCCATTTTGTGGAATTAGTTTTGTGTAAAGTTTCTCTGTTCTCATAACACTGTTCTTCCATTTTTTGTTAAAATCATTCATGTCATTTTAATAATTTCATATCTTGACTCCTTCCCTCATAGACTAGGATCTACTTGAGAACAAGAAACACATGATTTTCATGTCATTATCTTAAAATTGGACAGATTCATTGTTACAATAACTAAAGTCAGATTTTTGTAGACAAATGACATAAGGTAGACAGCAAAGTGATAGATTTTTAGGGGTTAGAATTCTTTCCAGATATCTAAGAAAGCATTAGATTAGAGGCTTTGATCAATGTGTACTGGAAGAAAACAAAAAAAAATCTGAAAAAAGTTTGGCAGGTACCCAGGGAAAGGCTGAGGACAACACAAATTGCTTTAATGCTGTGAGGTGATATGGAATCTAATAATAGATGGATCTGTTTCTCAACACTCCATCCTACATTTATTAACTTCTTTAATGATACTCTGAGAAACTCTAACCCACCAATTCAAAACATTAGTCATGAATCAGGCCCTACTTTGAAAATAGGTGGTCACTACAGACTACAAAATAAAGGCAATTAATTTTGTGTTTCAAGTCAAATGATACAGTCCATGATTATAATAGAAATTATTTAAAAAGACATAAGAGTCAACAAGATAAGTTTTCCCAATTGTTTTAGATTGATCTTTAGAGTAAAAAAATTTCTAAGACAAAGGTAAGGCTAGAAATTAAAAGTGATAAGAAGAGATTTAGTGAAAGATAACAACAGCAAGCAGAAATATATTTTCTCCAAACATTTTGAGTGCTCACATAAAACAAAACAAAAGCTCTTGGGAAAAAACCTAGCCTAGGTGAAAAATTATCTTCACTCTCCCAAAATACAAACAGATGGTGACTGACTGTTAACACACACAAGATGTGAATAATATCCACATCTGTGTAGTAAAAGGAATGAAAAAGAAGTATCTGGTGGGCTTCAGAAAACAAAAAACCCAAAAATAGCCCACTGGCCAATGGGCATTCACTAAAAAGTGGTGAAAATGGGCTGGGGGTTGCTTTTCCTGAAGCTAAGTGAAAGCAAAAGGCTCACAGTAGGAAGGACTGAGGAGTGGAAAAAGTATGGTCTCTCAGAATTCTTCGAACTGGCATTTGAGAGCTCTCGTCTACACAGAAGGAAAGGAAAGGTTCATACCAAAGTGGGATTAGGCAGCAACACCACAAAATCTAACAAGGCATGTCAATAGAATTCTCGAAATATGACACAAAATAGATAGAAGGTGGAGGTCCTGGGACAATAGAAATATTTCCTGAAACTTGACTCATTCTGAGTTAGAAAAGACTAATTACAAATAGAAATAAGGAATCAGTATCAGAATAAAATCCCATAGAAAAATACTATATGAAATCAAAAAGGGAAGGGTGGTAAGAAAGATAATGACTCTCCTATAAACAATACAATTATGCCAGAAAGATGTGCACACAAAAATTACTTAACAGGTAACATACTTGTTCAAAATGAGTTAAAATAAAAGTAGAAAATAACCGAAGACATATAAAGCATGACATAAAACAGAATTTGAGAAGCTCAAAATGAGGTAACAGCGTCTCAAAAAGAATTAGATATAAATGCAAATTATTTTAAGCAATTGAGATTAGCTAGTTATAAAACAAAAGCAAATAAGCATAAAGGGTAAAAGAAATAGGAGAAAAAACTAGAGAAATTAAACATTCAAAATAAATACAGAGGTTTTTAGCAAGTGAGTAACATTGACTGGATAGTCCTGCCTGCCTGAAACAAACAAACAAACCAAAACAGAAGAGTGTTTATATGAAACAATGTTTTTCAAGGCACTGGGCAACAGACAAACGGCATTATTAGATTAGAAATAAATGAGATAGAGGCCGGGCGCGGTGGCTCAAGCCTGTAATCCCAGCACTTTGGGAGGCCGAGACGGGCGGATCACGAGGTCAGGAGATCGAGACCATCCTGGCTAACACGGTGAAACCCCATCTCTATTAAGAAATACAAAATACTAGCCGGGCGAGGTGGCGGCGCCTGTAGTCCCAGCTACTCGGGAGGCTGAGGCCAGAGAATGGCGTGAACCTGGGAGGCGGAGCTTGCAGTGAGCTGAGATCCGGCCACTGCACTCCAGCCTGGGTAACAGAGCAAGACTCCGTCTCAAAAAAAAAAAAAAAAAAAAAAAAAAAAAGAAATAAACGAGATAAGTCCCACATATGCTCCCGCCTAGTGCCTGAGAAATTCCAGGTGTGATACACCTTGAACACAGACAGATAATAGCTGACTCCCACAGTCAAAGAGACAGAATTAAGAATCTGGCAAGAAAATTAAAACCACAATGACATACTTCCTTAGAACAGTCAGATAACTAAAAACTCAAAATAAATAAATAAATAAATAACCCAGATGTTAGCAAAGGTGAGGAGAAAAAAGAAAGCTTGATCAATGTTGGTGGGAAAGTAAATCAGCATAATCTCTATGAAAAACAGTGTGGAGAGTTCGTAAAGAACTAAAAATAGAACTACCATTTGACTAGCAATCCCACTACTGGGTATATATCCAAAGGGAAATAAATTGTTATATCAAAAAGACATCTGCATTTGTATGTTTCTCACAACACTTATTCACAATAGCAATGTCATGGATCAACCTAAGTATCCATCAATAGATGACTAGATAAAGAATATGTGATATATGTACACCATGGAATATTACACATCCATAAAAAAAGACTGAATTTCCATCCTTTGCAGTAACATTGATAGGGTTGGAGGCCATCATCATCAGTGATGTAGCTATGAAACAGAACATCAAAATCTACATGTTTTCACTTACAAGTGGTGATGCAGTATTTTTTGCTCCTTTGTTCACCTAAATCCAGGTTCTTGTCTCATGACCAGGAAAAATTAGGCATGCAGACAAATTGAAAGGTGAGGAGAGTAGAATTTATTAAGTGAAAGGAAAGCATTCAGCATGCAGGTTTTCACCTCACAAATTGAATACCAGGCCACCACACATGAGCTGAAGAGGCCAGGCTCCTCCCCAGCATGAAGCTCAAATTCCTGGTGACTCCACCGCATTCCCCCAGTGCGTGTGGGCTTCCAGTCTATTGCAGGCATGCCCAGGCAAGATGCTGAGCAGGTTTACTTACCTGCACAAAAACATCTGGTGTACATGCTTGTGGAGTGGGTCAGAGATTCTGTGAGGGCCTTTCCCTGTTTGCCTAGGCATTTGCCTGTCTCCTGCCTCTCTCCTTGGGAACTAACCAATGGATAGTTCAGAGGCAAATAATAGACTCTGGAGATTCCAAAAGGGTGGAGGGTAGGATGGAGGTGAGTGTCAAAAATTTACCTGTTGGGTACAACATTCGTTATTTAATTAATGAGCAAACTAGAAGCCCAAAACTCCTTATTATGCAGTATGTCCATGTAACAAACATGTCCATATAACCCCTGATTTATGAAAAAATAGAATAAACAATAAATAAAATTAAATAAACATAAGTATTTTTAATTGGCAAGGCCCAGGAATCTGAATTCACCAGCTTCAGTGAGGTGGGAGGTACACAAAGGGAAGCCCTGGCTCTGCAGAGGACGTTCATCAGAGTCCTGATGAGCACAGGACAAAATGACCTGAGGCTGGGTAAATAACCATCTGGAAGGATTGGAAAGAACTGATCAAGAGGACTCCAGCAGGGCTAGAATTAGAGCCCATTCCCACCAACCTCACTGGCAAATTTCAAAATTCATGGGGCGCTGAGTATTCAAAATGATCTTGCTTCAGTTGTAAAAGATAATTCGCCACAGACTACACGGTAAATATTAGTTTCCATCTAGCATATCTAAAATTCTTATATACCTAGTAATAGAGTTTCAAAATGTATGAAGCAAAAAGTGATAAAAATGAAAAGAAAAAGAGGCAAATCAACAAACTCAGGGAGTTCAACACGTATCTCTCTCGGTTATTTCAAGAGCAATAAATATTCCCCCAAATGTGCAAGATTATAGTACAGTTGAATGGCAACATCAGCCATTGTGACCTAAGAATTGAGATGGATAAAACACTTTACTTGGCCCAGCGTGGTGGCTCACGCCTGTAATCCCAGCACTTTGGGAGGCCGAGGCGGGCAGATCATGAGGTCAGGAGATCTAGACCATCTTGGCTAACACGGTGAAACCCCACCTCTACTAAAAATACAAAAAATTAGCCGGGCGTGGTGGTGGGCGCCTGCAGTCCCAGCTACTCGCGAGGCTGAAGCAGGAGAATGGCTTGAACCCGGGAGGCGGAGCTTGCAGTGAGCCGAGATCGCGCCACTGCACTCCAGCCTGGGCGACAGAGCAAGACTCCGCCCCCCCAAAAAATATAAACAAAAAAACACTTTACTCAACAACAGCAGAACACACATTTTTCAAAGGGCTTACTGAATATTTATCAAGATAGTCCATATTCTGAGTCATAAAGTATGTTTCAATTCATTTAATAAGTTTCACATAACACAAGATATTATTCCTGAGACTAGTGGAGTTAATTTATAAATCAATAACCAAAACATATTTCAAAATACTTCATCAAGTGAATAGTGAATAACACAGACTTTTAAACAACCAAGTGGGAGGAAGAAGTCAAAAGAATGTTTTTGACCTGAATGAAAATGGAAACGCAATATATCAAAATTTATGGGAAGCAACTGAACAGTACTTGAGAGTGACTTAGAACAAGAAACACCTGTAATAAAGAGAAAGTTCTCAAACCATTTTCAGGAATTCAGTAAAAATAAATATAGAGGATGCAAACAGCCCTGTCAGCCAAATTGACATAACAGACATTTGTAAATATGCCATCCCAAAAGAGTAGAATACACAGTCTTTAAAGTACGTGAGTGCTATTTACCAAGACGGACTATCCTGTGATCCATAAAATAGATTGAAATAAATTTAAAACTATTCAAGTCAGATAAAGTATGTTTCCTGATTACAATATAATTAAATTAAACATCAGTAACAGAAAGCTGAAAAATCTCTAAATACTTGGAAACAAGTAGCACACTTTTATTAATAAGCCAAAGAAGAATTCAAATGAAAAATTAACTGTACTTTAAACTGAATGGAAATGAAAACACATAATTTGTTAAAACAGTATCTAGCGAAAATGAAAAGCTCTGGTGCCTATATTCATTATATGAAGTCAAGTAAGTCAGGCACAAAAAGATAAATGTGCATGTCCTCACTTACATGTGAGGGCTAAAGAAGTTTATCTCATGAAAGTAGAGAGTAGAACGGTGGTTTCCATAAGTTGGGAAGGGTATGGGGGAAAGGAAAATGAAGAAAGGTTGGTTAATGGGTACAAAAGTACAGTAAGATAAAAGGAATAATTTTTAGTGTTCAATAGCACAATAGGGTGAATATGGTTAACAATAGTTTATTGTATATTTTATAGTAACTAGAAGATGTGGAATGTTCCTAACAGAAAGAAATAATACATTTTTTATCTGATTATTACATGTTGTATGGATATATCAAGTTATCACATGTACCGCATAAATATGTTCAATTATGTATCAGGAAAAATTTAAAAACAAGAAATATATCAAAACAAAAGTAGCATATTATACACATAAACATACACAAAAAGAAATAAAGATCTCAAATTAATAATGCCAGCTTCAAACTTAGGAAACTAGAAAAAGGCAGGTAGGCAGGCAGGGAAATTGAGTCCAAGGAAAACAGAAAACAATGTAACAATAAAGAGCAGAGCAGAAATCCATGAAATAGAAAACAGAAAATGATTTTTTAAATCAATGAAATAAAAGCAAACTCTTTTAGAAGATCAATAATATTGATTGGCCTGCAGCCATACTCATCAATCAAAAAGGAAGGAATACACAGATTACCTTTTTCAGGAATAAGGGTTACATCACTAAAGATTCTGTAAGTATTAAATACATAAGGAATATTGTGAGTAATATTTTTGCCAATAAATGCAAAAGCAAATAAAAAGACAAATGTTTTGAAGGACGTAAACAAACTGCATTTAAGATCAAACAGATAATATATCCTATATCTACTTTAAAAATGAAATTTGTGTTTAAAAACCTTGTCACAGGCTGGGCTCAGTGGCTCATGCCTGTAATCCCAGCACTTTCGGAGGCAGGGGTGGGAAGATCACTTGAGGTCAGGAGTTTGAGACCAGCCCCTTCCACATGGTGAAAACCTGTCTCTAATAAAAATACAAAAATTAGCTGTGTGTCATGGTTCATGCCTGAGACCCAGCTACTCAAATCGCTTGAGCCTGCGAGGTAGTAGTTTTAGATCACAGCACTGCACTCCAGCCTGGGGTGACAGAGGGAGACTCTGTCTTACAAAAAAAAAAAAAAGAAAAAAAAAAGGAGAAGAAAAAGAAAACTCTTCTCACAAAAAAACTCATGGCTCAAAGTCTTTACAGTGCATTTTATGAAATATTTAAGGAGGAAATAATACTTCTACAAAAATCTTCCAGAAACTTGAAGAAGTTATACTTCCCATCACATTTATACCAAAACTAGGCAAAGACATTAGAAAAAAATAAATATTCCTCATGGATTAATATTTATCAAGAATACACATATAAAAATTTGAAACAAAAATTTAGCTAGTCAACCCCACCCAGCAACATATGAAAATCATAATAAATACATAGTGACCAAGAGGAGTTTATCTAATAAATACAATGTTTGCTTAAAAAAAATCTATTTCACAATATTACAACATTTTTAAAAGAGAAAATGATTATTTTGATAAATATAGAGAAACATTTGACAAAATTCAACATTCATTTCTGATGAATATACTCTAAGCAAAAGAGGGATAGAATGATCATTTTTGTAATGTAATACCTACTATCTACAAAATATCTGTAGCTCGACTGATATTTAGCAATGAAAGACTTAATTCTCTCTCCCGAAAATCAGAAACAAGACAAGAATATCTGTTTCTAGTGCCCATATTAACAATGTTCTGGACTTCGTGTTGGTAAAAGTAGGTTTAAAAAAAAATGGAAGAAATGATGAGCCAATTAGGAAAAAAAAAAAAAAAATGTTTCTGTTTACAGAGGGATCTATGCAGAAAATCAAAATGGAATGGACCAAAAATTACCAGAACTAATGCATGAACTTTGCAATATTGTAGAAAACAAGATTAATACACACAGATTAATTATATTTCTACATATTAGAAAAAAAATTTTAAAACTGAAGCTTAAAATTAATACCATGTATAATAGTATTAAAATAAGAGAAATACAATTTTTAGGAATACAACTGACAAACTGTGAAAGATATTCTCTTTCACTGAAAACTACAAAATATTGCTAAGAGAACCTAAATAAATGGAGATGTGTACTGGAGATGTGTTTGAAAAACAGACAATACATATATGAAGAACTCATTTTTGACAAATACTTAAGTCAGTGGAAAATTGATAATATTTTTATCAAACAGAGTTAGAATTTTCAAATATCATATACAATAAAATTCACTATGATCTCTGCTTAGCCTAACACCATACACAAAATTGAACTCAAATCTAATAGACCTGAATGTGAAACCAAAACCCCAAAGCTTCTATAAGGCAACTCTGGAGAAAATGTTTGCACTTTTGGCTAGGTCTTGATTTCTTAGACATGACACCAAATCATGATTCAAAAAGATACAGCATCAAAATTTAAATCATCAAAGTTTAAATCAGCTGATGTTAATGAAAACAAAAGCACAGACTTGCGGAAAATATTCTCAAATCTATAAAGAACTCTCAAAACTCAGCAATGAGAAAATGAATAACCAAACATACATGAACAAAATATTTGAAGAGATAATTACCAAATAAAATATATAGATGGCAAATAAGCATATAAAAACATGTGTCAACATGAAAACTAATGAAATACCACTTCACACTAGTTAGAATGATTAAAATTAAAAATACTGAACCTAACAATATTAATAAATTTGTGTAGGAATTTAAATTGTCATAGACTTTTGGTGGAAATTGAAAATAAAATGATACAACCACTTTGGAAAATGGTTTGATGTATTCTTAAATTAAACACGCACATACCATACCTTACAGCTATTCCACTCTTAGGTAGTTACCCAAGGAAAATGAAAGCATAGCTTGCAGAGAATTACCCAAATGTTCATAGCAACATTATTTGTCATAGCACGCAACTGAGAAAAACCCAAATGTCTATCAACAGATAAATAATCAAACTATGGTATATAATGCAATACTGTTTAGCAATAAATATTCTATATGACTCCGTTTACATAAAATTAGAGGAAATACATGCTAATGTATGATGACATAAAGCAGATTGGCGGTTACCTAGTATGAGTGACGATTGCGGCAGAGAAGAGCGGAAGAAACCTTTGGAATTGATATTTTATTATTTTAATTGTGGTGAAGGTTTCATAAGTATATATATATGCCATAACATTTCATCTCATAATGTGAAGAGAAATGCCATGTGTTATATTATTCATGAAGATATGTTTTATGTATGAGAGATGAAGATAATAACATGTTTAGTCACAAATTATTTTGAATATAAAATATCATTACTAATAAATCAATTTTTTTACTTATGCTGAGTTCTCAAAAAAATATATATTGAAGACACAAAGGCTTAAATAGACATTAAAGAACACATAAAAAGTCAACAAACCACACAATAAATTCATCACAAAACAGTGGCAGAACACCAAGTGAAATACAATTTCTGAATCTGAAAAGTTGTATTTGTGCATTGACCTCTAGAAACAGAAAAGCCTATGTTGAATGAAGTATGTTTGATATTCAGACAAATACTATTTTTAAGATACTGGAGGTTTTTTGTTCTATGAAGAATGACATAAACATAAACAATATTTAATTTAGAAGAACAGCACTGTAATCTGAAATATTCACTATAACACTGAAAATGGATCAAAATAATAAAGAATCATGTGTAATTAAAAATAAAATTACAGCAAGTGGCATTTTATTTAATGTTACACACTAATGCTTAAGGAAATTTCATTGTGGGTTTTGGTACATGAAGCATTACTAAAAGTCTGAGAAAAGTCTTCCTGTATTAAGGAATATGATGATACAGGGTTACAGGCTTTCAGCATGCCTTTCAGTATGCCTCAGTCACTTGGAAACAACAAGATAGTACATCAAGATCAACTCTGAATTGTAGTTAAAGAAGAAAAATGGGAATCCACCAGAATCACAAAGGACACCCCAGAAATCAGAGAGAAAAATGCCAGCAAACAACCCCCATGATGGTATCTGGCTGATAAAAGAGACTGAAGCCCCCACTACATGAGAGAGAGAGACTTACCTTTCCACTGAGGATCCATACAGCACAGACCAAGGCAGAGTACTTTGTTTCTTCCCACCCCTGGAACTAACTTTGGGAAAGAATGAAGATGCTATGAGAGAAAGAGACCGGGAAAAGCTGAAGACATTTTCCTACACCCAAACTGAGAGCATGACACCGTTTTAAATCTGGGTACATATAAAGTCAGCCATTCGTTGGTGGACTGACAGTGTGGCTGAACAGGCATTTTAGTCTCAGGACAGGGATTGGAACACCTGCTCTGGAGCCCAGTAGGGGTCTCCACAGTCGGAACTGCTGAAAGTGCCCCAGCAGTAGGGCTGGAATTGTGCTGTCCCTCATGGCAAGCTTGGGGCAGGATGAGACCTGCTCCAGCTGCATTTTCTCCCAGGTGGTATGACTTGCAGCCAGGGACAGCTTAGTAACATGAAACTGATCTGTGTGTACCATTGTTTGGGGTCCCACCCTGCTCTCCTGAGATCATGGCGTAGCAGGGGCCTCTCTGCTCCAACCCCAGGCAGAAATACAGGCATTAAGAACATCCACTTGCCTAGACCAGCAACCCGTACTGCCCCACCATTCCTGGACTTAGATCATGGTGTAATGGTGCTCTTTATGTTCATGCCCAGGCAGATCTCCAGGCATTTGGAATGTCAGCTGATCTGTACCTGTAGCCTGGGTCACCCTACCGATCCTGTGCAGAAAACTTGGTGTGCAGTGGGCCCTTTCTGCTCCAGGACCAGGTACATATCCAGGGATCTGGAGCACCCACTTTCCTCGATTAGAATTTTAGGCCACCCCCATCCCCATGCAAAGAACTTGGAATGGAGGAAGTTTCCCATCTCCATGCCTAGCATGCTTTTGGTGCTTGGTGGCCACCAAATGGATTCTTCTTCAGCACTGGTTGGTGCTGATGCATGCCCCTGGGGGCCTTATAGGTGGACCTGCACGATCTGGCTTTGCGCTTTGTGGCTCCCACCTCTCTGGGCTGAGCAGGGATCTCAGAGCACTGTGTATTCCATGAATCAATCCATTGCCTGAACCAACAGAGAGATTCTGCAGTAAACAAGGATTATGTATATACCCAATCACATTGGCCAGCTCTTACTTATAAGAACCATCTATGGGCATGTAGGTAAAACTGCACAGCCCAATGTAAAACTTGCCGAACAAGTTCACAGGGCTATAGAAGCAAGGCCAAAAAAATACTACCCAGCATCTCTACATTCACACTCCCTAGGGAAGGGGGAAGGGGAAAGAAAAAAAACATAATATTGGTGGGGGGGGTGGGAAACAATTTTACAGGGAAAAAAAGATAAAAATATGTGCTATTTTAATCTTTTTTCATACTGCTGATAAAGACATACCCGAGACTGGGCAATTTACAAAAGAAAGCGGTTTATTGGACTTGCAGTTCCATGTGGCTGGGGAAGACATACTATCATGGCAGAAGGTGAAAGGCACATCTCACATGGTGGCAGAAAAGAGAAGATAACTTGTGCAGGGAGACTCCCCTCTTTGAAACCATCAGATCTCACAAGACTCATTCATTAACATGAGAACAGCACAGGAGAGACCCACCGCCATAATTAAATCACCTCTCACTGGGTTTCTCCCCCCACATGTGGGAATTATGGGCATTACAATTGAAGATGAGATTTGGGTGGGCACACAGCCAAGCCATATCACCTACCCACATAAAAATTTTAAAATTAGCAGTGCCAGTGTCTGCAGATGAGAAGGAACCAGTGCAAGAATTCTGTCACTGTGAAAAATTAGAATGTAGTAATACCACAAAGGATTGTACCACCTCTCCAGCAATGGTCCCTAACAAAAATGGAAACTCAGAAGTGACAGATAAATGATTAAAAGCCTGAAATGCAAGGAAACTCAGTGAGATCCAAGACAAGGTTGATAATAAACACAAAGAAAATTCTAATGCTATCCAGGAAATGGAGGAAGAAATAAACATCTTGAAAAGAAATCTATTAGAGCTTCTGGAATTGAAAAACTAACTTAAGAACTTTCAAAATATAAT
This sequence comes from Theropithecus gelada, assembly GCF_003255815.1. NCBI lineage: Eukaryota > Metazoa > Chordata > Mammalia > Primates > Cercopithecidae > Theropithecus > Theropithecus gelada. The sequence goes on along the minus strand of NC_037673.1, from coordinate 26,166,872 downwards.
TGAAAGCTTTATCAAGAGACTGAACCAAGCAACAGAAGAAATTTCAGAGTTTGAAGCCCAATCTTTTGAACCAACCTAGTCAGACAAAAATTTCCAAAAAAGAATTTTTTTAAATGAATAAACTTATTAAGAAATATAGGAATATGTAAAGCGTTCAAACCTGTGAACTGTAGATATTTTGGCGATAAAAAGTAATCAACTTGGAAAATATATTTGAGGAAATAATTCAAGAAGACTTTCCTAATTTTGCTAGATAGGTAAACATCCAGATGTAGGAAATCTAGAGACTATCAGTGAGGTATTAGACAAAATGAACATCACCAAGGCATATAGTCTCCAGACAGTCCAATATCAATACTAAAGAAAACTCTTAAAGGCAGCTAGTGATAAAGGGCAAATCACATACTAAGGGAACCTCATAGGGCTGGGTGCAGTGGCTCACATCTGTAATCCCAGCACTTTGAGAGGCCAAGGCAGGCAGATCACCTGAGGTCAGGAGTTCAAAACTAGGCTGGCCAACATGGTGAAAAGCCATCTCTACTAAAAATACATAAAAATTAGCCAGGAATGCGCCAGTAGTCCCAGATACTTATGAGGCTAAGGCATGAGAATCGCTTGAACCAAGGAGACAGAGGTTGAAGTGAGCCGCGATCACAACACTGCAACACTGCACTCCAGCCTGGGTGACAGAGTGAGACTCTGCCTCAAACAAAAACAAAAACAAACAAACAAACAAAAAAAACCGGGTTGGGTGGGGTGGGGGAACTCATAAGGCTTACAGTGGACTTAGTGGACTTCTCAGGAGAAACCATCCAATCCAGGAGAGATTGGTGGCCTATTTTCAATATTCTGAATAAAATAAATTCCAACTAAGAATTTTATATCCATCAAACTAAGCTTTGTAAGTGAAGGAGAAATAAAATATTTTCCAGAAAAGCAAGCACTATGGGAATTCATTACCAATACAAAAGATCGTTAAGGGAGTTCTCAATGTTGAAACAAAAGGATGATACTCGCTACCACACAAACACACTTGAGTACATAGCCTGCAGATCCTAGAAAGCAACCACGCAATAGAAACTAGAAGTCAACTAGCTCACAACTTCTCAACAGCTTCTAAACCTCACTTATCAATATTAATTTTGAAAGTAAATGGTGTAAACTCCCCAACAAAAAGGCACAGACAGGTAAGTTGAACAACAAAAAAAAAAAAGAAAGAAAGAAAGAAAAAAAAGAAAAACCCATCTATCTGCTGTCTTTAAGAGACCCATCACACACATAATGACACTTATACGTTCAGAGAAAAAGAGAAATGGGTCGGAGTAAGAGCTACAACACAAATAGAAAACAAATATGAGCAAAAGTCACTATTTCCATATGAGATAAAGCAGTCTTTCAACCAGCAACAGTATAAAAGGACAAATAAAGGCATTACATAATCATAAAGTGTGCAATTCAACAAAATAAGTTAACTATCCCAAATATATAAGCACCCAACAATGAAGCACCCAGATTCATAAACAAGTACTTCTAGAACTGTGAAAAGATTTAGGCAGCCATATAATAATAGTGAGGACATCACAGCACTCTGACAGCAGTAGACAGACTATTGAAGCAGAAAACTAACAAAGACATTCTGGGCCCAAACTTGGCACATGACCAATTGCATCTAATAAAAATCTACAGGAAACTCTACCCATCAACCCCTAAATATACATTTTCCTTATCTTTATATGGGACAAAGTCCAAGATCAACCATGTAATTGGCCATAAAGAAAGTCTTAATAAATTTTTAAAAAATTGGAATCATACAAATCATACTCTTAGACCACAGTGTAATTAAAATGTAAATCAATTCCAAGAACCTATCAAAAAACACACAATGACATGAAAATTTAAAAACTTGCTTCTGAATGACATTTGGGTAGATAATGAAATCAAGACATAATTTTTTTTTTGTTTCAAATAAATGAAAACAAAGACATAACATACCAACATCTTCGGGATGTAGCCATAGTAATATTAAGAGGAAAGTATAGCACTAAACACCTACCTCAAAAGGAAAGGTCTCAAATCAATGATCTAACAGCACACCTACAGTAACCCAGAAAAACGATAATAAACTAAACCCAAAACTACCAAAAGAAGAGGCATAGCTAAAATTAGAGTAGAACTGAATGAAATTAAGACCCAATAATCCATATGAAGAATCATCAAAAGCAAAAATTAAGTTATTTGAAATGATAAAAAAGATTAATAGACTGGTAGCTAGATTATCAAAGAAAAAAGGCAAAAGGATTCAAGTTAGCACAATTAGAATCTACAAAGATGATATTTACATGAATTTCTCAGAAATACAAAAGAACCTCAGACTAATCTAAATGGATTCCTCTATGCACACAATCTAGAAAATCTAGAAGAAATGGATACATTCCTAGAAACACACAACCTCCAAAGATAGAAAAAGGAAAAATTGAAATACTGGACAGACAAATATTGAGTTCCAAATTTGAATCACTGATAAAAAACTTACCAACCAAAGAGATCGCAGCCCAGATGGATTCTCATTCTACCAGATACAAAAAGACCTGGTACCAATTCTACTGGAAATATTCCAAAAAATGGAGGATGAAATTCTCCCTAACTTGTTTGAAGAAGCCAGCATCACCCTGAAACCAAAAACTGGCAAAGACACAATAAAAAATAAAACTACCAGCCAATATCCCTGATGAACATGGGCACAAAATCCTCAACAATATACCAGTAAACCAAATCCAGCAGCATATCAAAAAGTTAATTCACCATGATCAAGTAGGCTTCATTCCTGAGATTCAAGTTTGATTCAACAAACCCAAATGAATAAATGTGATTCGCCACATAAACAATATTTTTTTAAAAACATAAGAACCTCTCAATAGATGAAGGAAACACTTCCAATAAAATTTGCCATCACTTTATGATAAAAACCCTCAATAAAGTAGGCATCAAAGCAACACACCTCAAAAAAATAAGAGCCATTTATGAAAAATCCACATTTAACATCACATCGAATGGATTAAAACTGAAAGCATTCCCCTTGAGAACTGCAACAATACAAGGATACCCACTCTCACCATTCCTATTCAAAATAGTACTGTAAATGCTTGCTACAGCAATTAGGCAAGATAAGGGAAAAAGGACATCTAAGTAGATAAATAAAATAGGAAAAGAATTCAAACTGTTCACCAAAAAGCCATTAGAAATGATAAAAAATCAATGTACAAAAATCAGTAACATTTCCATACACCAATAACATTCAACTGAAAGGCAAATCAAGAATGCAACCCCAATGACAATAGCCACACACAAAAATAAAATACCTAGGAATACATATAAAAACAGAGTAAAAGATCTCTACAAGGAGAACTAGAGAACACTACTAAAAATAATAAATGACAACATGCTCATGAATTGAAATAATCAATATCATTAAAATGGCCATACTCCCCAAAACAACTGAAAAATTCAGCACCGTTCCTATCAAATGACCAATTTCATTTTTCACAGACGTGGAAAAAGAAAATTATTCTGAAATACATATCGAACAAAAAAGAGCCTAAATAGCCAAAATAATACTAAGTAAAAAGCACATGTTGAAGGTATCACATTAGCTGACTTCCGAATACGCTATGAGGCTACAGTAACCAAAACAGCATGGTAGTGGTACAAAAACAGATATGTGGATCAAGGGAACAGAATAGAGAAACCAGAATTAAGTTGCATGCTTAGTGCCATCTAATCTTAAACAAGGCTGAAAAAATGAGTAATGGTGAAAGGTCTCCCTATTCAATAAATGGCACTGGGGTACCTGGAAGGCCATATGCAGAATAATGAAACTGGACCCCTACCTTTCACCATATACAAAAATTAACTCAAGATGGGTTAAAATCTTAAATGTAGGACCTCAAAGTATTAGAGTCCTGGAAGAAAACCTAGGAAATATCTGGACACTGGTCTTAGAAAAGAATTATGACGAAGACCTCAAAGGCAATTGCAACAGAAACAAAAATTGATAAGGGATCTAATTAAACCAAAAATTGTCTGCAAGGCAAAATAAACTACACACAAAGTAAACACCGTACAGAATGGGAGAAAGTATTCACAAGCTATGCATCTGACAACCGTGTAAGATTCAGAATCGGTAAGGAACTTAAACAAATTTACAAGCATAAAATGAGAAACCATATTAAAAAGTGAGCAAGGGCACAAACAGACACTTTTTAAAAGACATACACATTATTGACATACACATTGTCAACATACATAGGAAAATATGCTCAACAACACTAATCATTAGAGAAATGCAAATCAAAGCCACAGTGAAATACCATCTCACACCTGTAAGAATGTCTATTATTAAAAAGTCAAGAAATAATGGGTGTTGGTGAAGTTGCAGAGAATAGGAACATTTATACATTGTTGGTGGGAATGTAAGTTAGTTCAACCGCTATGGAAAGCAGTTTGGAGATTTCCCAAAGAACTTAAGACAGAATTACCTTTTGATCCAGTGATCTGAATACTGGGTGTATATCAAAAGAAAACAAATCATTCTATAAAAAGACATGTACTTGCAGGTTCATCACGGTGCTACTCACAATAACATAGGCATAGAATCAACCCAGGTGCCTATCAATGGTGGACTGTATAAAGAAAAAGTGGTATGTATACACCATGGAATACTATGCAGTCATTAAGCAGAACTAAATTATGTTCTATGCAGAAACATGATGCAGCTAGAAGCTAGTAGCTGCTGATTAAGACAGTAAGAGAAAACCAAATACCACATGTTCTCATGTATAAATGGGAGCTATATTTCAGGTACTCATGGACATAAACATGGCAACAATAGACTCTGAGGACAACTAGTGGGGAAGTGGTGGAGCGAAGGAGGGGGACAAGCTTCTAAAAACTATTGGGAACTATGCTCAGTACCTGAGTGATGGAATCACTTATATCCCAAACCTCAGCATCATGCAATATATTCAGGAAACAAATCTGCATATATACTCCCTAAATCTAAAATAAAAGTCAAAAAATTGTAGAAGTATATAAAAAAAGAAAATGATACAGATTTTCACCTAGTTTTACTTGAAATATATGCCATTCTTTTTCCTTGATAAATATATACTGAATTAAAAATATATTTGCATAACAAAACCAAAACATTGAAATGCTGACTGCATTTTCTTATTTGGGATTAATAGGGTAGGAAAGGAGAACTCCATTATAGTAAGTGGCATGCAAATTAATTTGTGCTCAAGATAAAGTCGATATTATTACTCTTGCATGCACATAAACATAAATATGCACTCCAGCTATGTATGAATAGTTAGGAAGCTCTTGGTTCTGCACCACATTGCATTATTTTTAAAGGAAAGAAAGGCATTTTCAGGAGTAGCCCCAAAAGCAAGTCAGTGAAATGTCAAACACATTTTGGCAAGTGGTCAAAAGAAGAATATTGAAAGGTGAAACCAGAGCTCATTCTTATTAATAATCTGTTACATAATAATGAGATTTTGAAATAATGGATAAGAGCACAATCCTGAAAGTCAATGGGATTATAATGATGGAAGTATTGTAAAGGCATAAATATTATAAAGGAAGGGTATGATTCACATTTACGGTATTAAAAATACTGTAGTAATCACCAAATCTATTTACACCTCAAATAAGTGAAAGCTTGCTTTCTCTATTTAGCTTTTTAAATAAATTACTGGGAATAACTCTTTTATGAATATTCACCTATGTACAAAGGATACTTGGTAAAATTTTAACCACGATAAAGCCAAATCCCCAGACACATTCTGAAACCACTTAGTTAGTAGTCCAGGAAATTATATTTGTTTCACTATGGGAAAGCAAAAACAAAGGCAAATTTCAATTTTTACTCAGAATAGTCTTAGCACCAACTTTTTAATTTATCTTCCAAAAATACCAAGGTATTAAACCAGTTGAGTGTTTTGGTTACTTATTCAAAAATTATTTTAAAATGTTATCTTAGGATGTGCAGGTATAGACAAATAAAGACACATAAAATAAAATAAAATCGATATTTAAAGCACCCGAGGTTATTTTGGTTGGTTTTATTCACTGTATACTTTGTTTTTAAAATTTCAGAGTATAATTTCAATCTGTTGTGAATACAACATTTTGCATCAGAGTGATTTCATGTTCTATTAAGAAGCAATTATTTTTCAGACAAAAAAATTATGATTTTGGAGTTTTACCCTTGTATTTGTCTAAACTTTAAGTCATATTTAACTTACTCCTCCTTGTCTCTGGCAGTAGAGCAGGCCATACTTTAAAGAAAGGAAGGGTTTTGGTTTAAACAGATGGCTTCCTGTCCTCCTTGATTCAAGGGTCACCATAGCAACGAGGAAAGAGGAGGTGTTGCCTAGCAACTGGAAATATTAATGAAGAGATTTCCAAAATGTATTTAGGGAAAAAAAAGTTATTGGAAGAACTTCAGAACTTGGCATAAATGTACACCAAAATTTATTTATGAAACATGCTGAGTACATAATCATAAATCTGGAAGACATAATGTTTTAAAAGGGAAAAATATCAAACAATGACCTTATTAGATTTTTTCAAAAAATGATATTTTTGCATTAATGACATCATTTATTGACAAATACAACAAAGTAAAATCACTCATTTTTTTCTTCAGATGTAATATTAAATTCGGCTAAATTAATTACAGAATTTATTACTATTGTATGCTGTAATACAACTTGACATTCAAGGTAGGATCAGGAATTTAGCTAGTTGAACTTTATGCTATGTTTGCTAATACACATGATATGGTCATCCAAAACATTTCAGGGGGTTCTCTCTCAACCCCTTGAAATAGGCACTGCATTTACAAACTGTCAATGTCTATGTTGACTAAAAGTATCTTTTCCTTTCGAAAAAGTTTTTCTTAGTAGCATTTCACCCTGCATTATGTTTTGAAGTTAATCTTAAAAACGTGATTCCTGCAAGATTTCCTTTTAGATCAGTTAAAATAGAACGAACCTGAGTCTCTAAGGTAGCTGTGTATCTGTCTTAATATCTTTCTGTGTTCCTATATAGAAATATAAATTTTAATAGTCAATATCAGATATGAAATAATTATGTTTATATGGGTTACATTACTTAATATATCTGTTTATTTCAAGTGCCTATCAATGTTTTTGCACTGGTTTTATAATAACTATATCATCATCATAGAACAAAAATTATTCTTCTGTGATTTATAGGAACTTATAGAGTACCAATACTTTGCTAGGCACTATAGTAATCATAAACATATATTGCTAATCTTTAAAAAAAGTCTGTAACTAGTTAATATCTCCAATTTAGCATGAAATTATGGAGATTAGGAAAGTTTAACCACCACAGATGATAGTGCAGCAAACTATTTATCAACATTTTCTCTGAACCTGAAAGATAGAGGCTCAAAACCTACCTCCATGCAGTCCCGTGCAAGATATTAAGTCATTCTGCCCCTCAGTCTTTTCGCTTTACCACATGTGTTATCATTCAGTATTTGATCTTTAAGACTTTGTTAAGACCTAATACACACAAAGCAAAAATAAATAGATTATAAGAGTTGAAAGAATTAATATACATGAAGCTCTCAATAATGCTAGCACATGCAATGAGGTATGCTGCTTTTGTTGCCTTTTTATGTTGCTAAAAGTTTTCTGAATTATTACTGAGTAAGCTATCCATATAACAAGGGCTCTTCTGGTACTTAAATGCAGTTTCTTGTTAGCAGTATAGATACTGATTTATAAAGGTAGTTAAATATATGTTATATTAGTTTATGGAAAGCATATAAACTATTTAGTTTTAAAATAAATTTCAAGATTCATTAAAGTTTTCTTATGTATAAGAAAGCAAGACCCAGAGATATTAAAGGATTCATCTAAAGTAAGGAAAAAAGATCAGTGTCTTTCTTCTTAGCTCATTTTATTTACTAAAGAGCTAATATATTAGCTATATACACACATATATACTGTATTAAAACATCATGTTGTATACTATACATACATATATATATACACATGGTTTAATTTGTCAATTTTAAATATTAAAAATAAAATTGTTTAAAAAGGATTAGAGTGATACCCATTTAGTATCTCATAATAAGGTCAGGATCAGCTTCACTGGTTGAGTTCTTTTAAAGTCTCAAAGGCTGAAACCAAAGTGTTACCAGGGCAGGCATTTGCCTGCAGGATCTGAAGAAGAATCTGCCTCCAAGCTCATTTGGGTTATTAGCAGAACCAGTTCTTTGTGGCTATAGGTTGAAGTACCCATTTATTTCCTTCTTTCCTTCTTCTTTTTAAAATTTTTCACCAAATATCAGTTGGAGGTCACTTTCTGCTCCAAGTGGCTGCCTGTATTATTTCTCAGCTCCTGGTTGTCTCCATTGTCAAAGTCAGCAACGAGGCACTGAATTCTCGTACCTACAACCTCTGACTATCTGCCACCAACCAGAAAACTCTCATTTAAAGGGTTCATGCATTTAAATTAGGGCCACCCAAAAATATCTTTCTATTTTAAGGTTAACTAATAATTTTTATTATATCCACAAAATCACTTTTGCCATTTAATGTAACACTCATGGAATGACAACATTTCATATTGATAAATTCTACTGACACTTAAAGGGGAGAAGATTCTACAATGGGAGATCAATGGGGTTTATTCTTAGAATTCTACTTGCACAACAGTATCCAAATCTATTATACCAAAGAACATTATCTGAAACATTATGTGATAATGTGAGACAGTATTAAAGGTGGTCTTAATATGTGTCTGAATAAATGCTAGTTGAACAGGCATTAGAATAATATGTTTAGCTGACTCTAAAATTAGATGAAAAAGAATGCCTATGTGTTCACAGGTTCATCTTGTTCCAAATATCATTCTTCTTTTATGCTTTCAAGTTGCTATCAAGATATCAAAATTAGCTGGTTTCGAGCTCTAAATTTAAAATACACATAAACCATTGAAAACAGTAGGGTTTATCTTACAGAGCTTGATTTTTTTCTGAACTGCCAAAAAAATTATTCTATAATAAAAATCAATATAAAATTAAGTACTAGGCTGGACATTAAAAAACTTTATTATTCCTCTTAATTATATCTTCTCATAAAGATGTTTCCATAATTAAGGAAAATTATTTTTTCATAATTGTTCTATTCTTTAAAATAATTATTCTATCTTTAATTATTATATATTTCAAATAATCAGAATAAATGTCTATAAAAACTCCACAAATATAAACTTTAAAATAAGCAATACCAATTATATTTGGGAAGATGACATTATTATTCTAATAGAGTATAAATAAGTGTTCCCAGCCCATTTCTTGACATCTCTTGTCAGAAAAAGTTTCAAATACAATTAAATAAATAAATAAATTCAAATAATCATCTACATAAATTCAAATAATCTTCTAAATGCTGGGGTGCATGCATATGTAAATTTACAAACTAAGTTATTACTTTGCTAATTTAAACATTATAATCAGGACATTTTGCCATTAAAATCTACAAATTAACATAGCAATGTTGTTTATGTCTTCCTCTCAGTTTGACAACCATTTGTTGTATAATAATTTTTAAAAATCTAGCATAATTAAACTGTATTTTCTACAAAATATCACGTATATTATTCTCATACATCTCTGGAATAATCAGAGATAAATATAAGGCATGTATTAAAAACTAATAAATAGCTTGTTTTGTATTTAAGTTGTAATTCTATATTTTTATTATTGTTTAAAAATTATGCTCTCTACCATTAACTAGGGTGAATGAGAAACCTTAAAACAAATCAGATATATGGTTTCAAAGTAGTTTTTTTTTTTTTTCATTTTGTATGGCGTCTCTTCACTTAATTGATTCCTTTCCTATGCAGAAGATTTTTAGTTTTTATATAATCCTATATATCTATTTCTGTTTTTGCTGCTTGTGATTTTGATATCATATCCAAAAAAACAATTTCCTACACCAATGTGTGAAAAGAGATTAATATTCAAAATATATAAGAAATTGAAACAACACAATAGAAAGAAAACAAATAGCTTGATTACAGTAATAATAATAATAGTAACAGGCAAAGGACCTGAATGAACATTTTGGAAAAGAAGACATATAAATACTCAACAAGTATATGAAAAAAACTCAGTATCACTAATTATTAGAGAAATCCAAATCAAAACCACAATAAGACATCACCTTACATCTGCTAGAATGACTATTATCAAAAAACAAAATATTCAACATACTCAAATCTATAATTGTGATTCACCAAACCCTCAACAAGCTAAGCATTGAAAGGCCATATTTCAAGATAATGAAATCTATGTATGACAAAACCACAGCCAACATTACACTTAACACGAAAAGCTGAAAGCATTCCTTTTAAGATCTGGAAAAAGAGAAGGATGCTTACTTTTACCAGTCCTATTCAACATAGTACTAGAAGTCCTAGCCAGCATAATCAGGCAAGAGAAATAAATGTCATCCAAATTAGAAAAGAAAAGTCAAATTATCTCTGTTTGCTGATACTATGATCTTATACCTAGATAACCCTAAAAACTCCTTCAAAAGACTGCAAGGTTTGGTAAACAAATTCAGTAAAGTCCAAGAATACATAATACATGTACCAAAATAAGGAGCATTTCTACACATCAATAATAATTAAGCTGAAAATCAAATCCAAAAGTCAATCCCATTTACAGTCATTACAAAGAAATAATAAAATACCCTAGGAATACATTTAGCCAAAGAAGTGAAAATGTCTACATAAAAAAACTACAAAATTCTCATGAAAGCAACTGTAGATGACACTAACAATGGAAAAACATCCTTTGCTCATGGATCATAACAATTAATATCCTTAATATGATCATACTGCCCAAAATAATCTACAGATGCAATGTAATCCCTATCAAAATATCCAAGTGACTTTTACAGAATTAGAATAAAAAAGTCATTCATACGGAGCCAAAAAAAAAAAAAAAAAAAAAAGACCCCAAATAGCCAAAGCAATCCTAAGCAAACAGAACAAAGCTGGAAGCATCATACTACCTGACTTCAAATTATACTACAAAGGTGTGGTAATCTACACAGCATGGTATTGGTGTTAAAACAGACACATAACCCAATGGAACAGAATACAGAATCCATAAATAAAACCATATACCTACAGCCAACTGATATTTGACGAAGTTGACACAAACATTCCCTGAGGAAAAGACACCTTTTTCAATAAGTGGTGCTGGGAAATTTGAATGGTCATATGCAGAATAAAATTTAATCTCTGTCTCTCACTGTATATAAACAATTGACACAAGATTTAAATGTAAGACTTTATAAAAATGGTAGAAGAAACAAATAGGAAAAACTCTTCAAAACATTGGAACATTCAGAGAATTCATGACTAAGACCTCAAAAGCAAATGCCATAAAAACAAAAATAGACAAATAGGACTTTCTTAAACTAAAAAGAGTCTGCATAGCAAAAGAAAAAAATCAGCTGAGTGAACAGACAACCTGGCAAATAGGAGAAAATGTTTTCAAACTATGCATCCAACAAATAACTGATATTCAGAATCTACAAAAAAATCTCAAATGACTCAATCACCACCACCACCACCACAACAACAACAACAACAACAAACCATTAAAAAATGGGCAACAGTCATGAACAGACATCTTTCAAAAGAAGACATACAAATGGCAACCAGCATATGAAAGAAATGCTCAACATCACTAATAATTAGAGAAATGAAAATTAAAACAATGTACTATCATTTTATAACAGTTATAATGGCTATTACTAAAAAATTTAAAAACAAAAAAAGATGTTGGTGAGAATATGGAGAAAAGGGAATGTTTATACATTGTCAGCAAGAATGTAAATTGATACAACCTTTATGAAAAACAGTATGGAGATTTCTCAAGAACCAAAGATACAATTACCTTTCAATCTAGCAATTCCACTACTGGGTATCTATGCAAAAGAAAATAAATCATTTTATCAAGAAGATATCTGCATTCATGTGTTTATTCTAGCACTCTTCACAACAACAAAGATATGGAATCAACCTGCTTATGAATGGATGTTTGAATAATAAAAATGTGGTGCAAAAAATATATAAGTGTATGTGTGTGTATATATATGTATGTGTATATGTATGCATGGATGACATTTATTATATTCTGTGTGAATGTGTATATATATAATGGAGTACTATTCAGCCACAACAAAGAATGAAATAATGTCTTTGGCAGCAACATGGATGGAACTGGAGGCTTTTTTTGTTAACTAAAATAACCCCCCCAAAAAAGTCAAAATCTGTAGGTTCTCACTTAAAAGCAGGAGGTAAATAATATGTACATATCAACATAGAGATTGGAATAATAGACATCAGAGACAGAAAGGTGGGAGGTGGGAGGGGAAATGGGATGAAAAATTACATTATGGTTACAATATATAACATTTGTGTGATGGGTACCTAAAAGCCCAGATTTTGCCAGTGCACAATGTATCTGTGTAACAAAACTGCACTTGTTCCCCCTAAATCTATGAAAACATTTTTAAAAAGATAGTAAGCATAGGGGAGAATGTGGGAAAAAAGAGAACTCTTGTACACTATTGATGAAAATGTAAGTTGATACAGCTAAATGACAAAGAGTATGAAGATTTTCAAAAAATTAGAAAGATTTCTATTTTTTAAATAAGAAATATTTCTTATTTAAAATTACCATATTATCCAGCAACCCCACCTTAGGGTAGATATACAAAGAAAATAAAATCAGTATCTCAAAGAGATACCCATTCCATACACCTATATTTATTACAGCATTCTTCACAATAGCCAAGATACACTCATCAACAAATGAATGGATAAAGAAAATCTCTCTCTCACACTCTCTGAAACCTTGATATCTCTCTCTGTCTCTCCCTCTCATATAAATATATATCTCCACAAATACAAATTCAATCAGTAGCAAACCACTGGCATGAGAGTTGCTGTCATTGTGGTAGTTACTGAGAATCAAAAGAAGCAAATAAGACTCCAAATACTCTCAACAATGTCAGTTGGCTAATTATACTTATTAACTACATATCAATTACTTAATATATATAAAACCTCATGTACTGTCTCATTTAACATTATTTTTACAATGTGGTAATTGCACTTATTTCTGTAACAAAGATGGAGAGACTAAGCTCAGTAAGGCTAACTTTCTTAAGGTAACCGAGGTAATACTGAATGCAACCAATGTCCATACTTGCTATGGTTTAATGGGTCTCTTTCAAAACTCAAGTGAAGTCAATGTAATGGTATTCAGAGGTGCTTCCTTTAAGAGGTCATTAGGCTATGAAGTCTACTTTGTTTATTAATGCAAGTAAGGTCGTTTAAAAAAAGAGGATTCAGAAAGCATTTGGCTAGAATGCTAGCTTGCAATTTTGATCTTCTGCTATGTGAAGACACAGCAAGCAGGTCCTCACCAGATACTGGTGCATTGATTTTGAACTTCCCAGCCCCTAAAACTGTAAGAAATAAATTTCTGTTGTTTATGAATTTTCCAGTCTCAGGCATTCTCATCCAGCAGCATAAAACAGACTAAGGCAGAAAGTGGAACTGAGAATTAGATGTTGCTATAACAATTACCTAAAAATGTGGAAGCAGTTTTGGAACTGGGTAATGGATAGAGGCTAGAACCCTTTTTAAGTGAATGTCAGAAAAAAGTCTGTGTTTCTTCCATGAATCTAAGAGTAAAGGCTATTCTGATGAGGTCTCAAATAAAAAGGAGAAACAAGGTATTGGAAACTGGAGGAAAAATAAACTTTGCTATATAGTGGTAAAGAACTTTGATGAAGTATGTCCATGTCCCAGGACTTTATGGAAGGCAGAATAGTGGTAATGAAAAAGGATGTTTGGCATAAGGAATCTCTGAGTAGCAAGACATTCAAGATGCTGTATGGCTTCTCTTAACTGCTGAGTTATAAAAACTTAACTGCTAGTAAGTTCAAGAATAGATGAATGATTTAAAGGTGGGATTCTAAATTAAAAGGAGGTGGAACATAAAGATCTGGAAAATTCTTACCATGGCCATATAAAGAATTTTTAAGCATGTCTAGGAGAGAAAGCCAGGGGTATGACCAAGGAACTATTTGATAAGGAAAATAGTGTGTGTAGAAGGAAGTCAGGTACTTTTTTATCAGGACAATGAGAGAACGACCTCAACAGCATTTCAGAGATCTTCAGGGATGCTCTTCTTATCACAGGCCCAGAGTGCTAGGACCTTGGGTGGGAGGTGCAGGGGACAGAATAGTTTTAGGGGAAGTGCCCACGGTGTCTGTGGAACCTCAGCACTAGCTGCCCATGGCTTCCTTGGGGCTCAGTTACCTACATTTGGGGGCAGCATTTCTCAACCACTCCAGCTATGGCTCAAGCAGGTCCAGGTATGGTTCAGGTCACCACTCTGGAGAGCACAAACTTTGCATCTCAAAGCATCCAAGTGCTACTAACTCTGCAATTCTGCAGGCATGCAGACGACAAGAACTATGAGACATGGCTACCTCCACTTAGATTTCAAAAGATGTTTTGAATAGCCTCAGGGCCCAGAAGGAGACCTGCTGCAGACTCCAAGCTGTCACAAAGGACCCCCACTAGGGTAATGTCCATCAGAACAATGGGGTTGGGAACACCACAGAGAGTTAAAACTAGAGCAACACTTAATGGAGCCCTGAGGGCTGGGCCACTCTCAGGACTCCAGAACTGGAGAGCGACAAGCATGCAACATCAGCTTGGAAGAACTGCAGGCATGTGACCTCAATACATGAGAGTTGATGTTTGGGCCAGTCTCAGCAAAGTCATCATGTCATGGCTGTCAAAATCCTTGGGGCCAATCTTGTGCCCTACTGTGACTAAAAGAGAATAAATGAAGTCAAGGAGATTGTTATCAAGCCCTAAGATTTAATGCTCCTTGTGCTCTTGGATTTTAGACTTACTTGGGACCTATCACTCCTTTCTTCTCGCTTGTTTTTCCCTTTCATGATGGAAATGTCTATGCTTTGCCTGTCCCAACATTGCATTTTGGAAGCATGTAACTTGTTTAATTTTACAGTTTACAGATGGAGAGAAATTTGCCTCAGGATGAGTCATGAGGCTCATCCTTATCTAATTTAGATGATACCTAGATGAGACTTTGAACTTTAGATGTTAAAGTTGGCACTGAATAAATTAAGACTTTCGGGTTATTTGTATGAAATAGATGTATTTTCTATGTGAGAAGCACCTGAATATTGGTGGTCCAGTGGTGGAATTCTAGGCTTTAAATATGTCGTCTTCAAAATTCAGGTGTTTCTAATGTGATAGTATTGTGCTGAGTCCTTTAACAGGTGATTAAGCCATGAGGGCTGCTCTCTAGTTCATGGGTTAAGGTTTCTTGTAAAGGGGGTTTCATGCAGTGTTCAATTAGCTTACTCTCTTCCTTTTGCCATGTGAGAATACAGCAAGAAGACACTCAGTAGGCCAAATGTGAGTGCCTTCATCTTGGACCTCCCAGCCTCCAGAATTGTAAGAAATATATTTTTGTTCTTTATTAATTACTTAGTCTTGGGTATTCTAACAGCACAAAACAGACTAGACAAACATAGTTTGTATCTATATGTTTTGATAAGAATGACCTTGATTCAACTTTCTTAAAGGTATATAAATAGTTTTCTTACCTCACATTTTTTTGTAAATGAACAGATTGTATATAGCATATAATTGCTGTTAGAGTGAGAATGAAATTTAACACCTATTTATCCCACAGAATTTTAAAGTATAATATTCATGCATATCTTCCAGTAGTCGTTTTATTACAGTTATAAAATTACTAGCCAGAAACTGAAGTGCAGAAATGATGACATCAAGAATAAGATATCCCAGGGAGAGAATTAATGTCAAAATAATTACATGGTTCACAGTCATGACTGTGTGATTATTAGCAACTCTAGATAAGCTAATTAAGTAAGTAAAAAAGTGTGTTGAAGCCAGTTAAGTTGGAGTGTTTCTATGGCTTCTGAACAAATAGGTAACACCTAATAGCTGAGAATGTACTCATTAATCAAAGGAACTGAGAATTATATCACACTGATTAAAGCCACATGTAGTAAAAATGCCTATTTAGTCTTCTTTTTAAATTAGATCTTAGCAAACGCTGGATGGCTACTAACTTTAATGTACTCCTACAGTCAGATAAATTTTTCATTTTGTTATTTTTGACAATGATTTTTATAATTACTTAAATTCTAGCAATGTCTTGTCCTTTCTTAAATCAATACTTATTGTTAGTTTTTAAATAGTACCAAATTACGCCTTTAAAAATACAGAACAAACTTCTTGTATGAAGCCTGAACTCAGGAGAAATATAATATGCAGTAGCTTAGCAAATTTAAGATAAGGATAACATTTCACATTTACTTGCCTCTGAAATAAAGATTACTCTATTTATTTCTAAATTAATTTCTCTTTAAGTATTCCAAAGATTTTATTTAGAAAAGAAAAATAAAACAACAGAAATCTCTTTATATACGAATATGGAAGAATCATACGTACTGGGAGGAAAAAATGTAGAATTTGTAAGGTGAAAAGAATCATAAAAGTTATAAATGCAGTGGCAGTGCAAGGTTAAAAATCTTGCTACTCATTGCAGGCCATTGATCTTAATTCTTACTTAGGCTGCCTTCATGATTTGTGGTTTATTTTGAAATACATCACTGCAAAATTTTCAGGAAAGTACTCCTCAAGCTCCCCTGAAATAAATACGACAAGATGAATTAACTTAGCAAATATTTTCATGCTTCACATCCCATGATTTTAGTATAATTTATAACTAAAAGAGTATACTAATAATTATTCAGAAATTACTTGTCTTCAAGAGTATTTCAATTATTCCTTAAAAAGTGAAGAACTGAACTTCAAAATTTTTAACTTTTGTCTTTAAATAAAAATTGAAGACAATTTAGTTTTCTGTTAAGCACTGTAAATATTAAAGTAAAAAATGTGGAGTGCATAGCTCTTAATGTAATATAGATTCCATGAGAATACAGCATGAGTCAGTTAGAAATACATAACCGAATAGGAGAAATGTATATGTAGAATGTCTTGCTGTAATGTTTAATTTTATATCTCACTTTATCTTTGCTTTAAATATTTGCAAACTAGCTAACATCCTCTAAAATGTAGTCTAAATCTTTAGTGCTATTTCGTATTTAAAATCCTGCATTTTGAGTAGAATTTGGTGGTAAGAATGTATTGCCCAAAATTAGAAATATTAACACAAAAATGTTTGAGGACAATAGAAAATAGATTAACATGTATTTTAACGGCTCCTAAGTTTTGAAGAATGTGCTACCCTCTGGATAATAGAAAACTGAAGAGGATGTATTTTGTAATCTGACAGACCTTGCTTTTAATCCTGGGTTGTAAAATTATTCGATGTGTGAATTTGAACAGGTTACTTGTACTTTTTTGATATCTATGTTTCATCTGTAAAGTGGGGATAATCAAATCTACCTTACTGAACTATTTTGAGAATTAGAGATGGCTTATTTCAACAACTGACAACATTCTTGTCACAGAGAGAAGTAAGAAAATTTCCTAGGCCTTGAGCTATTCAGTGCTTCCTACAATGCTTTTACACCTGGAAATCACTCTGGAACCACGTGGAGAGTTTTTAAGACGTTCCGATGGCCATGTTATTTCACACACTAATTAAATTAGAATCTCCATAGGAGGGACCTGAAAATTGATATTTGTTTAAAACTGGAGTCATTACAAGTTGTAGCCAGATTTACGAATCACTGATTTAAAACAAGGCAAATTGATATTGTTAATAGTCTTAAAAATGCTTGGTCATAGCTATTGAACAAATTTAATATTAAACAACTTTGGGTTAACAACAAATGGAAGGAGAGAAATCAAAGGATCCTTGAGACAATGGCAGGAATAAAACTAGGAAATGAGAGAAAATAAGATAATGCCATTGCTCTTAATTGAAAAGAAAATAATAATGAAGAAGCAGTGTTTTGCAAAGGAAAGTCAAGGTATGATGGTATTAATACAATCCTTTTATATATTTGTATAATTTTGGTCAAAGTAGAAAGGCAAGTTCTGAGGTTAAATTTAAAAAGTTATATCTAGTGATGCATAAAAACATGTAATTACATATGTAAATGGGTAATTTTGCATGTGATTTGTAATTTGCTTTTGTTTAATTTGAAGTTAAACTAAATTGCTTCCTTTGCCTGTAGAGTTTTAGGTTGCTATATTTTTCTCCATTTCAGATCTTCTAAAATATCACCTGCATTTGCCTTGGAGACTTAAAACCTTTTTATAATTCAATATATATCTGTCCCAGGTGGATCTCATATAACCATGACAGTATTAATAGGTTCATGAAATAAAAATAGGTTTGGTTACAAATTGTTATGTATTTTTATCATCAAAATTATAAATTATTAAAGATATTGGGAAAATTTTATGAACTTTTCCCATATAGAGACAGAAGTAAATTTTTTATAAAAGACGATATTGTGCATCTGCTATTTGAATTTTTTTAAGAAAAGAAACTATATAGAGGAGATGTCTTTGTTTACTTATCAATTTAAAGAATGTTTTGGTCATCTATATCTCCTGGTTATCTATATCTCCTTTAAAAATTACAGTAAAATATATTTGGCAAATGAGACATTTGTTTATGTATAACATTTTCTTTCGAGCCCCAGTTTATACTGCCATATATCTTGCATGTATTTAATTACAATATTTAAGCCTGAAGCACATTTTTCTTATAATTTATCTTCTAACATTGTAATGATATGAAATAAATTAATGCTTATTTAAGGGTGGACCTTCCAGTTCACTGGAGCGGTCTTTTATTAAATGTCACCCTGTGGACGTAAAAATCAAATACACTTTCTCCAATGTTTCACTTTTAGGCAAGAATTAGATACCCCATGCCAAGAACATAGTTCATTAAATGCCTCCAGTTTGCAGATTTATATTTTTAAAATACATTATCTATGTATACACACACAGATAAACACTTCCATAAAATGTTCACTTCCTAATAACTGAAATCTTATAAATGTGATTACAATAAGGATTTGGGGATGGGGAGACCATTTTGGATTGTCAAGGTTGACTCAATATAATCACGAGAGATCTTAAATGTGAAAGTAGGGCCGGGCGCGGTGGCTCACGCCTGTAATCCCAGCACTTTGGGAGGCCGAGACAGGCGGATCAAGAGGTCAAGAGATCAAGACCATCCTGGCCAACATGGTGAAACCCAGTCTCTATTAAAAATACAAAAATTCGCTAGGCATGGCGGCGGGCGTCTGTAGTCCCAGCTACTCAGGAGGCTGAAGCAGGAGAATCACTTGAAACAGCGGGGCGGAGGTTGCAGTGAGTCGAGATCCTACCACTGGTGACAGAGTGAGACTCAGTCTCCAAAAAAAAAAAAAAAAAAAAAGTGAAAGGAGCAGGTAAAAGAAGCGTCAATGTCAGAGTGATGAGATGTAAGAAAGACACTTGCCCATAGCTGACTTTAAAACTAAAAGAAAGCCATAGTCAGGGAACCTTGGCAGCCTCTAGAAACTAAAAACATTAAATAAACAGAGTCTTGCCTGGAACCTCCAGAGAGAGCATGACCATGCGGAAATCTTGATTTTGTTCCAGTAAAACTCATTTGGGAAAGCTGATTTTCAGAACTGCAACAAAATAAATTTGTGTTAGTTTAAACCACTATGTTTGTGATAATTTGTTACTGCAATAATACAAATGATTGTGTATAGTTGCATGTGTTTTGTGTATACGTAAATTGAAGTCAAAGTAGATTTAGAAGCACAAATTCTAGGAAGTCACAAGAAATTCACAACATAATTGCATTTATCTTTTTTTAATGAAGCATCAGCTCATGTGAAGTTAGATTTTAGAGACAAAACCATATTGTCCTCTAAGATCTGAGGCTGTGGAAGAAAACTGGCAAGTTAACTATCTAATGAGAGTTGGAGGGAGGATAATGGTGATATTCTTAACTGGATTTATTAATTTATTAATTTACTATTTATTTTTAAATAAAATGAAAAGGGGAGGGATGAATGCCAGGGTGTTTTTAAGAAATAGTGTGCTTGAAAGGATAGATTCTCAGTCAACAATTGCTATCTGGTCTTTTTAGAATAGTGAATCAGCAGGAATACTTGACCTTGAATGAGTTAGTCAGTTTCTGTTTTATCTACTGTAAAATAATAATGGTACCATCAATTCCAAAGTTAATTGTGAAAATAACGATATAAAATAAGACAAATATTTCGAAATATAATATGTGTCCCAAAATATTAAGTCCCTTTGCTTCTGTATGCTTAACGTGTCTTGTACTACACAGAGTACACACATTAAAAATTATTCATAAAGTTAAGAAAAATAAGCCTCAGTGCTCATACCTGTAATCCCAGCACTTTGGGAGGCCAAGGCGGGTGGATCACCTGAGGTTGGGAGTTTGAGACCAGCCTTGCCAACATTGTGGAAATCTATCTCTACTAAAAACACAAATATATATATTAGCCAGGCATTGTGGAGCTCACCTATAATCCCAGCTAATAGGGAGACTGAGGCAGGAGAATTTCTTGAACCCAGAAGACGAAGGTTGCAGTGATCCAAGATCGTGCCATTGTACCCCAGCCTGGGCAAAAGAGCGAGACTCCATCTCAAAAAAAAAAAAAAAAAAAAAGCCTCAGTGACTGCTTTTTTAGGTGTGTATCTGCGTCAATAAAATAAGAAATTAGAACACAAATTTCAAATTTAATTCTGGTAAGGTCTGCTTCTCATTTGAAGAGAGAAGCTTTCCATTCTGCCTTCTCTGAAATGCATACTAGTCCAGGTATATCTATTTTCCAGAATTGAGAAACAAGAAAAGTATATGAACCAAATTCAAAGAACTTCCTATGACTTTAAGTTCTATTATGCCCTATTTTTTATAATAAGACAAATCCTTAAAAACAGATACAACTGGCAATAAAGAAACACAGTTTTATACTTCAAGTTAAAGGTTATGTGAGACAGCATGTGAAATGCTAATGACATCACATTTATTTCCTACTTAAGAAATGAATTTATCTAAATAAATATTGTCATATACTCTCCAAAAATTATCTTCACAGACCACTGCTAGAAAAGTCTAGTTTCAAATATCTTTTTATTTTTAATATTTTATTTCAGAATTAGAAACATTTTCAAGTAAAAAATTCTAAGTACATTCTATGTCACAATGAAAGCCATTTCATTTAGTAATTCTACCATCCATAATTTTTCGTTTGTCAATTTAAATCTTAGATTGTACTTTCAATGTACATATCTGAGTAATTTACAAGCAATTATTGCATTTATATAAGAATATGAAAAAACATTGAATTATAATTACAAAAGGCACAAAAATTTAAAAACTGTGTATTTCCATACCTTATTTATACACCCAAGAACATGTTATGTATGTACACTGACAAAAATAAAAAGAAATGTATAGTTATAACATAGATATGGGTACCCACTTATCACTTACAAGCCCTATTGTAATGGACTGAATGTTTGTGTCCCTCTCAAAATACATGTCTTGAAATCTAATCCACAGTGAAATACTATATGATAGCAGGAATTTTGGAGGTAGTTAGGTTATGACAGTGGATCCTCATGAATGGGATTAGTGGCCTTATGAAAAAGAGCTAAATAACTCTCTTGCCCTCTTCCCACCATGTGAGGCCACAACACGATGTCGGTGGTCTGCACCCCAGAAGAGGAGCCTCACAAGAACCGCATCATGGTGACACACTGAACTCAGACTTTCAGCCTCCGGAACTTTGAAAAAAAAAATTTCTGTTGTTTATAAGCCATCCAATCTATGATATTGTGTTATAGCATTCCAAACTAAGACACCTACTGACAAAATAGATGAACTATAGCAATTGATTATTTAATTCAAACTACTTAATCAGTGTTTGAGGATGAGAAAGAGGAGTTTTATCCTAACTCTTGTGCCTATTTTTTTAAAAAAGGTATTTATTCATTCATTCGTTTTTATTACGGGCCTATGACTTACCCTATATCAATCTCCTGGCAAACATAATCGAACAAAATAGAAAAAGATTTTTGTCCTCTAGGCCTTGAAATTGTCAGTGAAAAATATACGTAATCAATAAGTAAATCATATCATAATTTTAAAATTTTTAAATATTGAAAAAAATAAGTAGAGCAACTGAAGATCACCAGATTTTCTTTTTTAGCCTGATACAGTAAAAACTTAAAAAGACAAAGTGTTTATCAACTTATCCCCAGAAATATTTTCACAAATAATATTATTCTTTAATTTTCAAAACTCCTCTGATAGATAGATCCTTGTCAGTAATGATCTTAGAATTGAAAGATTGAAAATTGAATTGAAATTGAAAATAATGTGTTGAAGAACACTCAACTAGCAATGTCACCTTATGTAAAAATGTGACTTTGTTCATATGAGATGAAGTTTTGTTAAACATTTTATTGTACATTTCTGCTGGCTATTGAAAGTTTAGTATAAAATGAAGGATGGCAAAGAATGCATTTCGAATACCCGTTCTATGTATAAGAAAATACAAGTTCTATCATTCTTGCAAGGAATCAAAACATATTTCTAGCTCCATTTGGAGTTAGAACTGAGTCTTTTGTTACTTAAATAGGCCCATTTGAGATGTCTCTACAGAATGGAATAGTGTAAGGAAAAAAATTCAGTATAGAACTTCTGCTTTTTGCAGATGTGAGCAGTGAATTGATGTTATCTTTCATAATTAACAGCAGCACAGGTTTCTAATGGCTGCCAGGTCACAGAATGGCACCTTTCTGGTGGCAGTAGTAGCTATTGTCCTCTAGTCAAAATACTTGTTTTGTGCCCACAGTTGCATAAGTTGCAGAGTTGGAGGTTTCTCCCCAGGTAAAATGTGGTTGTATGTTTCTGAGGAGGCACCTGGCAAGAGAAGCAGATACACAGCTACTGTGTTCCTCCAATCATTATTTAATGATTCAATGAACAACTTATTCAATAATGAATCCCTTTTTCATTTAAAGTATATAGAGTACTTTTGGTTATTTAGTAATCAACAGCCTTGACTGACATAATGAACATACGGCTTCCTGACACTCTTTCCTCTGTAACTGAAACTGATTATTTTTCTTTTCTTGAGTGTCCCTGCTTGAGGTCAAAGTAGAGGGACTCTGAATTTGTTGTGCTTGTTTCTGCTTTGGATGTTTTCCTTATCAAATGTATGTGTTCCTTCCTAATTTAAGATCCTGTCCCATCTCCAAGGCATTCTGTTGCTCACTCTACATTTGCCCTGCATGTCACATGCAACTCTGAAGGACTCTTCTAATAATACAAACCAGTGTTACCCACTTTGTTAACTTCCCATGTTTCATTGGTTGTTTTCTAGTAGTCTTTCTTCTGTTTTCCAAGAAGAGAAGTAAAAACATACTTTTTACCTGTTGATATGCTTCTCACCATATTTAAGAATATTTTCAGGACTTTATAGTGTGACTTCTGTATGTGGTATTTTTAGGATCCTTAGCTATCAATTTCTAATGGCCTGCCCAGAGGACTTAATATTCTGACACAAAATCTCCGCTGTCCATATTAAGAAGTTCTCTTCCTGGTCGTTCTTTTAAAGTTATTTTTTCAGTAGTGGAGACTGGTTTCCCATTGGCTTGCTAGCACCTCAGTTTGCTATATTATAAGAATAGCATACTCAACTTTTAGAATAGAACTATTATGTGTGTATACATATTATGATATACACAATTAGAATATATAATTATGACATATAACTCTAAGTTATATAATTTGATTTTACTTTAAAATAAAATAGCTGCCGGATATGGGTTGGCTGTGTCCCACCAAAATCTCATCTTGTAAAGCTCGTAATTCCCACATGTTGTGGGAAGGACCCAATGGTAGGTGATTGAATCATGGGAGCAGGTCTTTCTCATACTGTTCTCGTGATAGTGAATAAGTTTCATGAGATCTGATGGTATTATAAGGGAGTTCCCCTGCACAAGCTCTCTCTCTTTGCCTGCTGCCCTTCGTGTAAACCGTGACTTGCTCCTCCTTGCCTCCCACCGTGATTGTGAGGCCTCCCCAGCCATGTGGAACTGTGAGTCCATTAAACTTCTTTCTTTTGTAAATTGCTCAGTCTCAGGTATATCTTTATCAGCAACATGAAAAGACACTAATATAGAGTCCTCACTAAAATAAATTATGTGGGTAACTTTGAATTATATGGATTACTTTGTGTTTGCTAGTTGGTGTTTATGGAAGTTAGGCTCCTGCCCTCCCACAGAGCCTAAGGGATGAGGTCTCTATCTCTCCTGATGATTACATTTCAAAGGGATGGTTCCTTGAGAAAAAAAGACAGTCCTGAATTGTAAACCTAGCTAGAGGTTGGGAGAAGATTTGCATCTCAAATGGTCAAAGGAAGAATTCACACTGGAGAATTTTCTAAAGTAAATGTTCTAAGAAAAGGCAGGACAGGGTCCTGTGATCAGGAAGAAACTGTCACAAGTTTGGTCAAGCTGAAGGGAACATTAAGGCTATCTGGCTCTGGTTTGTGAAAAGCTAACTTCTATTTGCTTGGGAAATCTAGGACCCTCAAGGTAAGGAATTAACTTATCAAGGAGAGCAAACATAGACACTGAGCTTCATGTAAAAATAGTGCTGTTTATTTTTTAATTTTTTATTATTTTTTTAGGATAATGTAGTTTGTATTGCTCTAGCAATCCTCTGTCCTGGCTTCAATTTCAGTTCTCATCCTCAGAATCCTGTGATGAAGCTGGAGAAGTCAGTAACAAGAAATAAATAAGTAGATCATTAAAATAACTGTGAGTTAATGAGTGCTTAAGACAGTGTCCAAATTGTTGTCATGTACTGGAGTGAAATCAAGCCCAGCAAGAGAAGTGTTTGCTCGAGTTTAATGAAGCTATTATGAGAACACAGAGTAAGATGCAGCAGAGTGCAGGGCGCAGAGGCCTGGAGAGAGAGAAGCATCCAGAACCACATGAAATAGGAAGCCACATGCACATAATGGAGGTCTCAGCAGCAAGCAAGGCTGATTATTAAGCGAGTAGAGAAGATAAAATAAAGCGAACATAGAATTTGCTGGGACATCAATGGTTTGAAGCCGTAGAGAGCTTGATATATATATGAAGTAAATGACTGTGATCTTTAGACAATTCAGAAAGAAAAATAGCCTGTTCAAGATTTACACAATCCTCCATAGTGCCTGAATTACCAAACTATGTACAATACCCAGACTAGTTCAATCCAGAGAAATCTGTTAAATATATGTCCTGTTCATCACAGGGCAGAGATGTTCAGAATCAGTCATCCTCTGTTATACACGTACTTTTTGTATGTGCTTTCATAAAGAAACTGAATTATAAGAAGAAAATATGTAACTTGAAATAGCCAAATATACTAATCTGATTATGACATAGTCTTTGGATATTTTAGGAGAAGTAACATTAAATTGCATGTATTTTAAGCCATAATGAAAAGAACAGGATATGCGTAATGCTAAGCTGCATGATATTCCCGATAAATCTCTGCATTTGGGAGAAGTAATTACTGCTGCTCTTCTGAACTTTTGGTACCTGCTATTAACCCAGTAGGAAATTTTAAATTGTAACTTACCCTGAAGTCAAACACTCATAGAAATGACTGTGCCCCTCCTTCTCACAGGAATAATAAACATTCTTTTCTATCTTCCTTTGAACTAAGGGGGCTGAACATTGCATAAAAATAGTATGTATGTTGTTTTCATTTAAGTATTCTTTTGCTGTATTATTTCATTTAAAATGGTGTAAGGTAAAAAAAGTAGTAAGTATAATGCTTTCATTTTAATCACTGTTATTTTGTACTTGTACTAAGTGCAGGCTAACTATGACACAGATCACTAAAACAGATATTTGTAATTGTTTTATATGGAACATTCAAAATAGAAATATAAAACCATTTTTGTCTGCTTTCAAATTAATACCCTCTGGCTGGTGATTGTCTGTTCTCACTAGCATAACTTTTCAAAGTTTAATGACTGGATATTTTAGAGAAGGACAGTATTCTATATCAGTCATCATTTTGGGCAATTTCAAATGTACATTTATATCTCTTTCTGGCTGAATACTTTGGAAGAAACCAGGGAGTTATAATTTGGAGAAAACTGCACTTAGAATATCAAAAAATAACCAGTGATTTCTGATTTAAGAAAAAAATATTCCTGATATCTCACTGAGTCTTGTGTGTGCATGTGGTCCATGTGGCTGAGTGCACCTTGCTTCTCAAACTGCATGATATTTAATACTATCAGGTGATAGTCCCAAGAACATTGTTACAAGGCATGGCTTGCTACATTAATTTTTAAAGTAGCTAACATTGAACATGTGCTCTGACATACTCTGAAATTAATGTATACTATGGACACGTAGGTGGTGACTGATGGGGAAATAGGGAATTGATTATCCTTATGGGACATTAAGACACTGGCAAATAAAGAGACAATAAAAGTGGAACGAGCATTGTTTATTCAACAGGAATTGGTATGCGATATACATTCTATTAAGCAGGAAGGAAAAAAACAAATCTACTATTTAATAAATAATATTAGAAGGAGTCAATTACAGATTGGAAAAAAATTATAGTCACCAACCTCACATTATCCAAAAACAATAAATTAAATGATATAAATCCATACATAAATTCAATAATAAACAAAAAGCATTGAAAAGAAATCCTGAAAAGCGTTAAAGGAAATAAAGAAAAAGATAAATATAGAAATAAATAAGGAAGGAAAAAGATTAATACATTTAAATATGTCAAAATAGAAAGTTATTTGTTAAAAAAAATTGTCAACATGCAATTAACTAGTAAGTAGACGCTTTAAAGATTTCTTACAAATAAATTAGAACAAAGGAGAAAACCAGGTGCAGTGTAGGTGGCTTGTGAAGGGGCCTTGGAGTGAGGAATCAGGACACTGAGCCGCTTGCCTCCACAGGGTGAGGAGCTGCTGCATTGGTTTAGTTGCCTCTTTAGTGCTGAGTGGCAAGAATCCCGCACTATAGGAAGTTGCTTGGCCACAGGAAGGAAGGAGGCGTGACCACGGCCATATGATAAACCTCGGAACCTCATGCTCCAGGCAGGAAGCCACCAGGAAAGGCCACACATCGATTTCATTTTTATCGATGTCCAGAATAAGCAAATCCTAGAGATGGAGAGTAGATGACGGGCTGCTGAGGACTTGGGAGAATTTGGCGGTGATAACTCAAGGGCGTGGGGTTTCCTTTTGATTGTGGTGATGGTCGCACGGCTCTGTGAACCACTAAAAATCAAGGAATCGTGCACTGTAAATGGGTGAATCCTATGGTAGGTGAATTGCATCTCAATGAAGCTGCTACCAAAATTAAAAGGAAAAAGGAAAAACGGGAATAAAGTGAGATCAGTGTAGCCAATTATACATTCTGTTCTTCAACTGTTACTTTGCCAAAAGCCATCAAACAATACGGCTAAAATGGAAGCATATTACCATTTGCAAATAACAACACAACACAACTGACTTGTGACACATGCAGGAAAACCTGGAGAGTCCAGTTTCGCCAGCGGACGGCTGGACCCAAAAAGGCTGGGAGAGTCCAGTTTGGCCAGAGGACAGCCGGATCCAGAAAGGCTGGAAAAGTCCAGATTCGCCAGCCAATAGACGGCGGGACCCAGAAAGGCTGGGAGAGTCCAGTCCTGCCAGCAGACTGCCCGACCCGGCAAGGAAGACTGGCATCTTGTGAGGTTAACAGTTCAGGAAGGAAGGAAGGAAGGAAGGAAGGAAGGAAGGAAGGAAGGAAGAAAGGAAGGGAGAGAGAGATAGAGAGAGAAAGAGAAAGAAAGAAAGAAAGAAAGAAAAAGAAAGAAAGAAAGAAAGAAAGAAAGAAAGAAAGAAAGAAAGAAAGAAAGAAAGAAAGAAAGAAAGAAAGAAAGAAAGAAAGAAAGAGAGAGAAAGAGAGAGAGAGAAAGAGAAAAAAGAGAGAGAGAGAAAGAAAGAAAAGGGAGAAATGGGGGCATGCAGGGGAGGGGGCCGAGGACACAGGGGAGGGTGCTAGGGATGCAAGTTTTCCTGAGCTCTTACAGTTTTCTGCCCCTCTCCTGTCTCACGGGACGTGGGCCACCTGGGGCTTGTGGTTGTTTTGTGCCAAGCTAATATCTTGTTCTTCCCAACAGATGTAAGCCAAATAAGGCTTCTCTGTCCTCCACGGGGAGCAGCACTGGCCTAAAGCTGCAGACACCATTGCAAAGGGAAGTCAGCTTAGGCGAACCCGTTGGTGAAGAATAATTACAACGTGGGGACACAGAAGCTGACATTTCTTGCTGTGGGTGATTTAATGTTGGGCCTCAATATTTCACTCCCCTGTAAGAGTATGACACAGCCACATCCTTCCCTGGACCCGAGGGAGGATAGATGGACTTATCCATCCCATAGGTGTTGCTTGTGGCTAGATGACTTACTTCTGCCAACAAGATTTTCACAGACACGGCACAAGCAGAAGCCTGGAAGTTGTGCATACTGCCAGGCCTGCCCTCTATGGCTTTTGATTTTCCCTATGAGATGCACATGCCCCAGGGAATGGCGGCTCTGGCTGCAGGAAGAGAGGCATGTGGGGCACACGTAGTTCCCATCCTCAACCTAGAGTCAAGCCCAGAGTAGTTCAGCCTAAGCCCAGCCATGCCTCCGGTGCAGGAGTGAAGAGCGAATGCTAACTGTCCATGGAATTGACTTTCAAAGGGGCATGTCATGTGCCTCATCCCAGCAACAGTGAAGGTATTTCTCTATTAGTTATTCGGTAAATAATTATTGGCAAATAATGTGCTGGGAAGGTGGAGTGATTTCAGTAGATTTGGCCTCTATTCTCATGGAGCTTCCTTTCTAGAGGGGAAGGCAGATGATGGATGCATAAATATAAATGATTCTAATAGGTGGGTGCAGCAGTCATTGCGGTTTTTGTCATTAAAAGTAATGGCAAAAAAAAAGTGGGGAGGAGCCGGTGCCGCAGTTCATTAATAGTGATGGCAAAAACTGCTATGACTTCTGTACCAACCTAATAGAATAATGACAGGTGTGCAAAATGTGGCAATGGGGAACTTCCAAGTGCTAGGATAGTATCTACCTTCCTGGAGTCAGGAGATAGGGGTTGGCAACCTAACCAAGGTTAAGTCGGAGTGAGGGGTTGGGCAGGGAGCGGTATTTCAATGGAGAGTCCAAGGAGGAATGGTAATTAGAGAATAAATCTCTGTGGTGAGAGGGGGAGTGTTTCCGGCACAGAGAAGAGCCTCTGCAAAGGCCAGGGCAGGGGATGGGAGAGGTGAGAGGACACATGTGTGCATCCGCCTGAGGGGTGACAAGAGGCTGGAGCTGAGTGGGTTGAGAGGAGGATGTGGAGCCCAGGAAAAGCACCCCAGGCAGAGGGCATAGCAAGGCAAAGGCCCAGAGTCAGGCCTGAACCTGTGTGGTTTGAGGAACTGACAGAGGCCTGTCCGGCAGGAAGGGAATGGCAGAGGGGAGAGACCTTAGGCCAGAGCAGAGGGTAGGGTAGAGGGCAGGGCTGTGCTGGGCACTGTGGGCTATGTGTGGACACTGGCATTTAAGAGGGGAGACCATAGGCCAGGGCAGATGGCAGAGCCATGCTGGGCACTGTGGGCTGTGGATGGGAGCTGGCATTTATGCTCAGGTGATGGCCACATGTTAAAAGATTTTAAGGAGGGAAGTAACATTTGGGATTAATGTGTATTCTGGGAATCTCAACAAAGAAATTCATAGTTTGAATTTTCATAAGATTTCTGCACAGGCAGAGAAAAATAAGATTGTGTCTACAGCTGTGTGATGATCATATTAAAAAATATTTCTCAGTTTTTAAACGTCATTTCAAATGGTGTATTTCTGTCTTACATTGTACATAAGTAGATTGCAAGGTTAATAGAAAGTAGAAAAGTTAACTGAGTTGCATGAATGTAAAAGATATGTCGATTTGAAATCAAAACATGTATTCATTTACTTCTGCTGCAGTTTTCTTTTTTTTTTTTTTTTTTTTTTTTTGAGAGGGAGTCTCGCACTGTCGCCCAGGCTGGAGTGCAGTGGCCGGATCTCAGCTCACTGCAAGCTCCACCTCCCAGGTTTACGCCATTCTCCTGCCTCAGCCTCCCTATAGCTGGGACTACAGGCGCCCGCCACCTCGCCCGGCTAGTTTTTTTGTATTTTTTAGTAGAGACGGGGTTTCACTGTGTTAGCCAGGATGGTCTCGATCTCCTGACCTCGTGATCCACCCGTCTCGGCCTCCCAAAGTGCTGGGATTACAGGCTTGAGCCACCGCGCCCGGCCTACTGCAGTTTTCTTGACCGCTGAATTTCATGAGAAGAGATTGTTCAGGCAGGGTCATGGGACTGAAGACCTGGACAATAGCTGGTGCTACCCCTGTTAAAATTGGAGGGTGGCGGAAATGGAACCTTGGGGAGGAGCAGGTGCTGCCTTTTAAGTCTATGAGAGTCGTTGAGCTGGAGGTCCACAGAGGAGCTGGTGCTGCCACTGATGTCTCAGGTTGTAGAGCTGAAGACCAATGAAGGAGCCGGTGTTGCTGTTCTTCTGTGAGTGTCGTGGAGATGGAGATCCAGGAATGGGAGGTGTTCTAGTTTGAGGATCTTTTAACTGGAGACCCAGGAGGAGCTGGGCTTGTTTTAATTGCAGGGTCTTGGAACTGGAGATCCAGGGAGGAGCTGGTGTGTTTCAATGAGAGGGTCATGGAGCTGGAGACCTGGGGGGGAGCTGGTGTTTTTTAGTTTGAGGTTCGTGCAGTTGCAGACCTTGGAGGAGTGGGTGTTTCTTTAGTTTGAGTGTCATGCAGCTGTAGAATCCAGGAGGAGCTGGCGTTTTTTAGTATGAGTGTCCTGCTGCTGAAGACCCACAGAGGAGCTGATATTGGTCCAGTTTGAGGGTCATGGAGCTGGAGACCCAGAGAGGAGCTGATGTTGTTCCAGTTTGAGGGTCATGGAGCTGGAGACCCAGAGAGGAGCTGATGTTGTTCCAGTTTGAGGGTCATGGAGCTGGAGACCCAGAGAGGAGCTGATGTTGTTCTGGTTTGAGGTTTGTGCACTTGGAGACCCAGAGAGAAGCTGGTGTTTCTTTAGTTTGAGGGTGGTGCAGCTGCAGAACCCAGGAGGAGCTGGAGTTTTTCTAGTATGAGTGTCTTGCAGCTGGAGACCCAGAGAGGAGTTGATGTTCTAGTTTCAGGGTCGTGAGGCTGAAGATTCGGGGAGAAGCTGATGTTGTTCGCCTTTGAGGGTTATGAAGCTGGAAACCCAGAAAGGAGTTGGTGTTGTTCTAGTTTGAGTTTCATGCAGCTTGAGACCCAGAGAGGAGCTAGTGTTTTCGTTTGAGGGCCGTACAGCTTAGAACCTGGGAGGAGCTGGCATTTTTCTAGTATGAGTGTCCTGCAGCTAGAGACACTGAGAAGATCTGATGTTCTAATTTGAGGCTCGTGCAGCTGAAGACTCAGGGAAGAGCTGATGTTGTTCTTGTTTGAGGGTCTTTCAGCTGGAGACTCAGGGAGAAGCTGATGTTGTTCTAGTTTGAGTGTCATGGAGCTGGAGACCTGGGTAGGAGCTGATGTTCTAGTTTGAGAGCTGTGCAACTGGAGGCCCAGGAACGAGCTGATGTTCTAGTTTGAGGATCATGCAGCTGGAGACCTGGGGAGGAGCTGATGTTTTTCTGATCAGACGGTTGTGCAGCTGGAGACACCAGGAGGAACTGATGTTTTGCTATTTTGAGGGTTGTGGAGCTGGAGAACCGGGGAGGAGCTGGTGCTGCTCTTGTTTAAGTCTGAGGGTCATGAAGCTGGAGATCCAGGGAGGAGCTGATGTTGTTCTAGTCTGAATGTTGTGGAGCTGGAGAAATGAGGAGGAGCTGACGTTGTTCTAGTTTGAGGGTCACGGAGCTGGAGACCCAGGGAGGAGTTGATGTTATTCTAGTTTGAGGGTAACGGAGGTGGACACCCAGGGAGAAGCTGGTGTTTTTTTAGTTTGAGGGTCATGCAGCTGACCCTCAAACATCCTCAAACTAGAACAACACTGCTCCCCTCTGGGTGTCCAGCTCCGCAACCCTCAAACTAAAACAACACCAGTTCCTCCCTGGGCGTCCAGCTCCACGACCCTCAATCTGGAAAAACACCAGCTCCTTGGGCGTCCAGCTCCACGATGTTCAAACTAGATTTAAATCAGCTCCTTCCAGGGTGTCCAGCTGTATGACCCTCAAACTAGAAAAGCCCAAGGACGTTTTTTTTAGTTTGCTGCTGTTTTTCTCATTTGAGGGTCGTGCAGCTGGAGACCCGGGGAGAAGCTGATGTTGTTCTAATTTGACAGCAGTGGAGCTGGAGACCTGGAGAGGAGCTGATGCTGTTCTAGTTTGCTGATTGTAGAGCTGGAGACCCAGGGAGGAGCTGTTGTTTTTCTATTTGAGTGTCATGCAGCTGGAGACCCTGGTAGGAGCTGATGTTGTAGTTTGAGGGTTGTGCAGCTGGAGACCTGGGGAGGAGCTGATGTTGTTCTAGTTTGAGGGTCATGCAGCTGGAGATCCAGGGAGGAAGTGGTGCTGTGGTTCAAATCTGAAGGCCCTGGAGCTGAAATCTGTGAGAGGAGCCAATCCTGCCTTTGATGTCTTAGGTTGTGGAGCTGGAGACCCACGGAAGAGCCGGTGTTGGTGTTCCAGTGTGAAGGTCAGGCAGCTGGAGATCCAGGGAGGAGCTGATGGTGTTCTGGTTGAGGGCCGTGGAGCTGGAAAACTAGGGAGGAGGTGATCCTTCTGTTGTTTAAGTCAGAAGGTCATCGAGCTAGAGATCTGGAGAAGAGCTGGTGCTGCGTTCAAGTTGGAGGGTCCTGGAGCTTGAGTCACCGGGATGAGATGATGCTGCCACTCATGTTTTAGGTTGTAAAGCTGGAGACCTGTGGAGGAACCAATGTTGCTCTTCTAGTGTGAGGTGTGTAGAGCTGGAGATCCAAGGGTGAGCGATGTTGTTCTAGTTTGAGTGTCGTTCAGCTGGAGACCCAGGGAGGAGCTGGAGTTGTTCAAGTTTGAGTGTCGTTCAGCTGGAGACCCAGGGAGGAGCTGATGTTGTTCTAGTTTGAGGTTCTTACTGCTGGAGGCCTGGGGAGGAGCTGATGTTGTTCTAGTTTGAGGGTCTTGCTGCTGGAGGTCTGGGGAGGAGCTGGTGCTGTTCTAGTTTGAGAGTCGTGGAGCTGGAGATTCACAAATGAGCTGGTGCTACTGTTGTTTAAGTCTGAGGGTTGTGGAGCTGGAGATCCAGGGAAGAGTTGGTGTTGCGGTTCAAGTCTGGGGTCCTGGAACGGGAGCCCCCCCCGGAGGAGTTTGTACTGCCACTAATGTCTTAGGTTTTGGAACTGGAGACCTGCAGAGAAGCCAGGCTGGTGATCTAGTTTGAGGTTTGTGGAGCTGGAATCCTGGTCAGGAGCCAGTGATGTTGTTTAAGTCAGAGATTCGTGGAGCTAAACATGGAGCCGATGTTAGGGAACTAGAGAGAGAGAGAGAGTTGCAGGATGCCACTTGAAACTGTATATGTAGCTGAATCCCAAGCAAATTAAGTCTGGGAGCTTCTCAGTCCTCGTGATCAATGAATTCTTTTTTATCTCACACAGTTTGGATTTGTTTTCTGTCTCACATGATAGAAAGACCCTGATTAATATCCTCAGAATTGAAAAGCTTAAAAATAAACTAAATGATATTGGTATAATAATAATATAAATTAAGCTATGATTATCCTGACAGAGACAAAATCACACACTACACACAATATATATCTTTTCAATCAGTTAGCAAAATAAAATATAAATTGAAAAATAGACCCGTGCAAAGCTATAAAATGTTATTTCATGGAGAAGCAATGGATGAGAGATTAATCTGAGAGTTACTATTAATGGACAAACTTAGAACTCACCATTTTTCCTGTGATGTTTCAGTGCTGATACTGATATTCTGTGAGTTCTGGCAGCTGAGTTCATTCACACAGCCTTGTGATGCAGCAGGTGTCACAGAAGGACCCTGTCCCAGCTGGTGCTGCTCCACTGCTATGATGGTGCGGCCTCTGATCTCTGACTGTGTCTTGAGGGGAGACCAGGCCCTTGGTCATAAGCATATCCATGGTGAGGTTCTGTGGATGGAACTTCATGGATGTTCCTGATGTTCCTTCCTGATGTTCATCTACCATCCTGCTATTTAATGTATCTTATTTATAACTGTCTTCTAAATATTGAATAGAAATAAAGCATTTGTACAATATGGGTAAGGTATAAAGAATATCAACACATTGGACACAGAGGACCTCCATCAAGTTTAGGGAATAGAATCTGAAGAGATATAACTTTGGGTGCTCCCTGGAGGCCCTGCCTGAGTCCTAGTCCCTTCCTTTCTCCTGCAGAGGGAATCACTTCCTGCGTTAGTCTTTAGTATTCCCATACTTTCCTTCATAGTACGTTTCTTTCACCACATATGTGTACATCCCTAAAAAATATGCCATTTAGTTTTGGAACTTTCTGTTGTCTTTTTGAGCAGAGTCTTGCTCTGTTGCCTTGGCTGTAGTTTTGAACATTGATATGAAGAAATTCTCCTGTGTGGTTGCTGCTATACTGCATGGCTCTGAGCATCTGCTCGATGTTTATTTTTCTCCTCCATTCTCTTCCTGAAACCCACCCACATGGACATGATTCATTTTCATTGCAGCGTGATCTCCCTTCATATGAGGGGAGCATGGGAAATGTCTTCATTTCGCTGTGGATGAGTGCTTGACCAGGTTGGGACCCTTAGGACTGTGTTTTGCTAGGAACATTCTTGGGCATTTCTTTTGTACACAAGTGTAAGTTTTTTCTGGTCAGTAGCTTTCAATTTTAAAAATTTCATCCCAGGTAAGAAATGTAATTTTCCTCATAACACGCAACACACAGCCTTTCATACACAAGCATAACAAAAATATATTTCACAACCATTCTTAGCAGTGTCTGGTATTTCTGCTACTCTCCATTCTCCCCAACACTCACATTGATTGGGTTGTGGGATTTTTGCCAGTCTGGCGGGTGTCACGTGAAATCTCCCCCTGTTAGGCTGAGACCCTCTTCATGTTTTTATTAGCCATTTCTCCACATTTCCTCTTCTGTGGAGGAGTGGTTCAACTCTTTTGCCCAGTTTCTGTTTAGTTGTTTGAATTTTTGCCTTTTTCTTTTATTAGTACTATGTTTTTGTGACAGAGTCTCACTCTGTCGCCCAGGCTGTAGTGCAGTGGCACGATCTCAGCTTAGTGCAACCTCCACCTTCTAGGTTCAAGCGATTATCTTGCCTCAGCCTTCTGAGTAGCTGGGACTACAGGCACACGCCACAACATCTGATTAATTTTTGTATTGTTACTAGAGATGGGGTTTCACCATGTTGGCCAGGTTGGTCTCAAACTCCTGACGTCAGAATATTTTCACTGGATATACTATTCTAGGATGAAAGTTTTTTTGTTTTTTTTTTCTTCCCTCAGTTCTTTAAATATGTCATGCCACTCTCTCCTGGCTTATAAGGTTTCCACTAAAAAGTCTGCTGCAAGATATACTGGTGTTCCTTAAATGTTATTTGTTTCTTTTCTCTTTCTGCCTTTAGAATTCTCTCTTCATCCTTGACTTTTGGGAGTTTATTAAATGCCTTTGAGGTCATCTTCTTTGGGTGAAATCTACTTGGTGTTCTATAACCTTCTTGCATTTGAATTTTGATATCGTTCTCTAGGTTTGGGAAACTCTCTGTTACTATCTCTTTAAATAGATTTTCTATGCTGATCTCTCTCTCTACCTCCTCTAATGCTTAGACTTGTTCTCTTGAGGCTATTTTCTAGATCTTGTAGGTGTGCTTCATTGTTTTTATTTTATTTCTCACTTTACAGTTTTTTATTATTTTTTCTTTTGTCTTCTCTGTGTATTTTCAAATAGCCTGTCTTCAACCCCACTAATTATTTCTTCTGCTTGAACAGTTCTGCTGGTAAGAGATCTGATGCATTCTTCAGTGTGTCAATTACATTTTTCAGCTCGAGAATTTTGGCTTGATTCTTAAAAATTATTTCAATCTCTTTGTTAAATATATTTGATAGGATTCTGAACTCCTTCTCTATGTTGTCTTGAGTTTCATTGAGCTTCCTCAAAACAGCTATTTTGAATTTTTTCTCTGAAAGTTCACATATCTCTATCACTCTGAGATTGGTCACTCATGCCTTATTTAGCTCATTTTGTGTTGTCATGTTTTCCTGAATGCTCTTGATGCTTGTGGATGTTGGTCAATATCTGGGCATTAAATAACTAGTTATTTATTGTAATCTCCACAATCTGTGTTTGTGTGTACCCATCTTTCTTTGTTTATTTCTTTTTTTCTGAGACAGAGTCTCACTCTGCCACTCAGGCTGGAGTGCAATGGCATGATCATGGCTCATTGCAGCCTCAACCTCCTGGGCTCAAGCGATCCTCTCACCTCAGCCTCCCAAGTAGCTAGGACTACAGGCACATGCCACCATGTCCAGCTTATTTTTGTTTTTCTTGTAGACACAGGGTCTCAGTATGTTGCCCAGGCTGGTCTTGATCTCATGGATTCGTGATCCTCCCTCCTCGGCTTCCCAAAGTGCTGGAATTATAGGCATATAGGCATGAGTCACCACATCTGGGCCCCTTCTTCCTCCTCCTCCTCCTCTTCCTCACCCCCTTCTCCTTCTCCTTCTCCTTCTTCTTCTTCTTCTTTTTTTTGGATGGAGTTTCTCTCTTGTTGCCCAGGCTGGAGTGCACTGGCACAATCTCGGCTCACTGCAACCTCTGCCTCCCGGCTTCAAGTGATTCTCCTGCCTCAGTCTCCTGAGTAGCTGAGATTACAGGCATGTGCCACCATGCCAGGCCAATTTTGTAATTTTAGTAGAGATGGGGTTTCTCCATGTTGGTCAGGCTGGTCTCGAACTCTTGACCTCAGGTGATCCACTGCCTCAGCCTCCCAAAGTGCTGGAATTACAGGCTTGAGCCACTGCGCCCAGCCTTCCATCCTTCTTGAGAAGGCTATTCCAGTATTCAAAGGAAATTTAGGGTTGTGATCTAAGTCTTTGGTCACTGCAGTCATATCTGCATCAGAGACACCTCAAGCCCAGTAACACTATGACTCTTGCAGATTCATAGAGGTACCAGCTTGGTGGTCTTAAGTAAGATCGGGAGAATTCCTTGGATTACCAGGGAGAGTCTCTTGTTCTTTTCCTTCACTTTCCCCCAAACAAATGGAGTCTCACTGTCTCCATGCTGAGCTGCCAGGAGATAGGGGAGGGACAGCATAAACACTCCTGTGACCACCGCACTAGGACTATAGCAGGACGAGCTGCAGACAAAACCCCTCAGACACTGGGTTAAAGAAGGAAGAGGCTTTATTCAGCTGGGAGTGTCGGCAGACTTGCATCTCACGAACCGAGCTCCCAGAAGAAAGAATTCCTGGCCCTTTTAAGGGCTTACAAGTCTAAGGGGTTCTACATGAAAGGGTCGTGATAGATTGAGATCTATAGATAGCACATGTGGTTAGAGTGAGGGGTTAATCTTTTTACCTCAGACCTGGTCATCAGTGGTGCTGGCTGCTCTTGCCACTGACTTCATTCCTGCTGTTTTTCAGCTTTTACTTCCTCCTTCTCTTCAGAGACAGGAAACAGTAAGAGAAACGGCCTCTGTCCTCAGGACCATGCTGGGTCAGACCTGAAGCCAGCCCAGCACAGTCTTCCACAGCCTGCGGCAACTATTGCTTCACTCCCACTGACGTTTATTTAAGACCCAAGTGCTCTTTGCTGAGCAGGAGGTGAAAGCAGCCAGGCTTGTCTTTCTCCTTTCACGGTGCAGGCACCCTTCTGGCCCAGGGTGGGTCTAGAAACCAGGGTGAATCTCAAAATGCTTTCCAGGAGCTAGGGCCTAGAATTGGAAATTTTTGGAATCTACTTGGTGCTTGATTTTACTGTGAGTGAGCTGACACCCGAGTTAAAGACAGAGTTGTTTTCACTCTTCCCAGTCCTTTCCTCAAGAGGAAGGAGCCTCTCCCCATGGCCACTACCACCCCAGGTCCATGGCAAGAACTGCTTGGCTACCAATGATATTTATTCAAGCCCCAAGGGCTCTTTAGTCAGCAGGTGGCAAATGCGGCCAGGCTTGTGTCTTTCTCTTCAGGGTGGCATATTCCCTTCTAGGCCAGAGCAGGTGCAGAAATGCCATCCAGGAAATAAGACCTGGAATCTGGGACTTAAGAGTCTGCTTGTGCTTTATTTACTATGGCTGAGCTGGTAACGTCATTGCACGACAAAGTCCTCTTTACTCTTCTCTCCCTTTTTTTCAAGGAGGAGTCTCTCTCTGTGGCCACCACAGTTGGAGATGTGCTGGGTCACCCTTAAAACCAGTATGGCTCTGAGTCTCACCCAAGACCCCTGGTGAGTACTGCCTGGCTACTGCTGATATTTATTTAATGACCATGGGCTATTTAGTCAGGAAGTGAAGAATGCTGCCAGGATGGGGCCCTTTCCTTCCAGGCGGCAGGTTTCCTTCTGGCCCACTGTGTGTCTAGAAATATTGTCCAGGAGCTGGGGCCTAGAACAGGGGAGCTTCAGGACTCTGCTGGGTGAGTTATTTTACTGTGGCTGAGCTGGTACCCAAGTGGCAAGACAAAGTCCTGTTTATCCTCCTCTCTCCTCTCATCCAGTAGAAGGAAGGAGTCTCTCCCTGTGCTGTGAGCTGCACAGCCTGAGGGTGGGTGAGGGTTGACACAAACACTCCCTGGGCTGCCCCCGCCGGTGTCTCACTGGGTCATGTGCATCCCAAGTCCACTGGCTCCAGGGTGTTTCCAGGAATTGCAATCCCTGTGGCCTAGACTGTCTTTCAAGTTTATTTAGGACCCCAGAGCCCTTTAGCCAGCAGTGTGTGGCTTGCCAGAACTCAGGTTCACAGTACTGGGATTGAGGATTTGCCTTTGCTAGGGCTGGTATAAATGCTGTGCCTGTGAGTGCCCGCTGAGTGCTGCCCTGTGTTGTTTTCCACTGTGACTGTGCAGCACCGAGTGCCAGTGCAAAGTCCTGTCGTCACTGTGCTCCACCTCCCCCAGCACACAGATTCTCTCTGTGCCATGGGGCTGCTGCCGTGGGGTAGGAGATGGGTGATGTTAGCATTTCGAAACTGTCTTTCCTGTCCTCTTCAACGCCTTTTATCTTGAGACGATATTAAAACCAGATACTGCAATTGTTCATCTGATTTTTGGTTCATATGAAGGTGCTTTCTCATCTTGAGAGTTTTCTGTTTTGTGGTCCTGGGCAGGGGTGGGGTGGGGGTGTGGGATGATTGCTGGAGGATTCTACTTGAGCATCTCACTCCACTTTCCTCTCACCACCTTTTCAATATTGTTAGAAAAGCCCTAGCCAATGCAATAAGATTAGAAAAATAAAGAAAACGTATAACAATCAGAAATAGGCATAATTGGGTCAGGCGAGGTGGCTCACGCCTGTGATCCAGCACAGAGAGGCCAAGGCGGGAGGATCACTTGAGGTCAGGAGGATCACTTGAGGTCAGGAGTTTGAGACTAACCTGGTCAACATGGTGAAACCCCGTCTCTACTAAAATTACAAAAATTAGCCAGGCTTGGTGGTGGGCACCTGTAATCCCAGTTACTCGGGAGGCTGAGGCAGGAGAATCACTTGAACCCAGGAGGCAGAGGTTACAGTGAGCCAAGATTGTGCCTCAGCACTCCAGCCTGGGCAACAGAGGGAGACCCTGTACCAACAAAAGAAAAAAAGAAAAAAATACAGCCATGAAAAAGAATGAGTTAATGTCTTTGCAGGGACATGGATGAAGCTGGAAGCCATCATTCTCAGCAAACTAACACAGGAACAGAAAACCAAACACTGCGTGTTCTCACTCATAGGTGGGAGTTGAACAATGAGAACACGTGGACACAGGGAGGGGAACATCACACACCGGGGCCTGTCAGGGGGTGGGGAGCAAGGGAAAGGAGAGCATTAGGACAAATACCTAATGCATGCAGGGCTTAAAATCTCGATGACGGGTTGATAGGTGCAGCAAACCACCATGGCGCATGTATACCTGTGTAACAAACCTGCATGTTCTGCACATGTATCTCAGAACTTAAAGTAAATTTTTTTTA
Source organism: Theropithecus gelada (assembly GCF_003255815.1). Lineage (NCBI taxonomy): Eukaryota > Metazoa > Chordata > Mammalia > Primates > Cercopithecidae > Theropithecus > Theropithecus gelada. The sequence goes on along the minus strand of NC_037673.1, from coordinate 26,126,487 downwards.
AAAAAATAAATAAGTACAATTATCTTTATTGCTAAGTTTATGATTGCTTCTGTATAATATCCCAAGAAATTTCAAAAAAACTTCTAGAGCAAATAAATGAATTTGTCAGGGTCATGGGATACAAGATTACTGTATTAAAATCATGTATATTCTTGGTTGGGAGCCATGGCTCACTCCTGTAATCCCAGAACTTTGGGAGACAGAGGCGGGAAGATTGCCTGAGCTCACAGGTTCAAGAATAGCCTAAACAATGTGGCGAAACCCTATCTATAAAAAAAAAAAAAAAAAAAAAAAAAAAAAAAAAAAAAAATTCAAAGGATCAGGGTCCAGAGGGGCTCAGCAGTTTCTACTTTTAGAATCAAGTGGGAGTTTATAATTGGAAATGGTAATGTATATTATGATATTGGAAGAAATCTCACATTTAGGCAGTGTATATTAAATAAAAAATGGGCCAAAGATAATTGGCATTTAGTTTAGTATCTAATTTTTCCACCCCTTTTATTTGTTCATGGAGCTATAAGGGAACACATTGAGAAATTTTACATTTAACATTGGTGTCAATTCTGACCTGTGTATCATAATATTTGCAATCCTGTATGCCTTACTTACTCAAATGAGAGAGGTTTATCTGAAAGCATACACTATAACATAAAAAAGGAAAAACTCTCACATGAAAATGCCAATTTCTTCCCTTTTTGCATCCCTATTTAATCAAAATTGTGAAATGCATTTCATAGCAACTCTGGGAAAATATCCTCATGCCTCATAGGTACTTGTAAGAAAGTAATAAATTTGCTTAGTACAATAAAAGACATCCTGTGAGAGCTCTATAAATACTTGTTGACTGGCTGACTAAAATAATATATACTTTTTCTCATGTGGCTGCAATTGCTAAAGAGGTATTGAACACATTCTAATTGAAATAACTCTAAAAATGCTTTCAATTTTGGGAAAGTTCCACTTTACAAGTAGGAACCTTCATCAAAGATTTATAGCAGTCAAATGAAGTAAACTATAAAACATATCAAAAAGACTATTTGATATGGTGGCAGTAGAACAGAGTTGGTCTTGCTATAATAATTGTATTATTCAGAAAATGCTTGTTTTTAAATTAAGATATTATTACCATGCAAATGGGAATATGAGGGTAACATGAACATATTTATTTTTATTTATCTGATTTATTATTACCCATTTCTATGACTATCAAAGCTCCTATTAGAAGTAAGATGTTAAAAACATTGCAACATGACGGTAACTTTTACACAGGTAAGAATCACCAAATAAAAATATAAAAAAATATATGCAAAGTCATGAGATGGTGAAGCATACATTGTAAGCAATAAATAAATATTGGCACTTTTAGAAATTTTTAATCAACTTTATTGCAATCTAATTTGCATTTTTAAAACCACATCCATTTTGAGTGTACCTTTTAAAATGAGTTTGACAAAAGTCAAACTCTATTATTTACCACCCCAATGGAGATAGAAAGTATTTTTAGAAACCCCAAAGCTTTCCTTATATTCTTTTCCCTAGTCCCAAGTAATAACCAATGTGCTTTTTGAGACTACATACTAATTTTCCTCTTCTAAGTCTCACACAAGCTGAATCAAGCATATATCCTATTTGATGACTGGCTTCTTTTAATTAGCATAACGTGTTTATGAATGCCATTAAATGTTAACAGTAGTTCCATACTTTCCATCGCTGAATAGTATTCCCTTGTAATAAAATTTTTGCAATGTGTTTATCCATTCACACATTAATTGACATTTGGGGTTTTACCAGGTTTTGGATACTGTGAATAGAGTTGCTATAAACTTTCATATGAGTTTTTGTGTATACATATGATTTCCTTTCCCTGAGATAAACATGTATGAATGGAATTGCTGGGTCATTTGGTATGTGTATATTTAGTTTTATGCATTTTCCTAATTTTAAAGTTTATGGATGATCAGAGTCTTATTATAGTTGCTGCTTAAACGCTGTCTTTAATTCTGGACTTATTTTAACCACTTTTCATATTGTGGCTGTGTAATAACTGAGTAACGGGCTCTGAGATGAGTCTGGAAGTTGGGGAAAATGTTATCTTTCTTGTAACAGTGAATGAAACATTTTACTCCAATTTCTCCTGTCAGTACAAGAACATTCATAGGCTTTCTCAGGCTGTTGTAATGTTTACAGTATGAAATTTGGGGAAATAAATTCATTTTTACCAAATTTCAATGGTTTGTGAGCAGCAGATATGTATAAAACATTTAAGGTAATTGAGAAAGTTTTCTACTTTGCAGACTACACTTTGACTCAGATTTGACTTTGAAAACTTTATTTTTTTTCTTATTATACTTTAAGTTCTTGGGTACATGTGCAGAACGTGCACGGTTGTTACATAGGTACATACGTGCCATGGTGGTTTGCTGCACCCATCAACCCATCTTCTACATTAGGTATTTCTCCAAATGCTATCCATGCCCTAGCCCCCGACCCCCTGACAGGCCCCAGGGTGTGATGTTCCCCTCCCTGTGTCCATGTGTTCTCTTTGTTCAACTCCCACCTATGAGTGAGAACACGCGGTGTTTGGCTTTCCATTCTTGTGTTAGTTTGCTGAGAATGATGGTTTCCAGCTTCACCCATGCCCCTGCAAAGGACATGAACTCATCCTTTTTTACGGCTGCATAGTATTCCATGGTGTATATGTGCCACATTATCTTTATCCAGTCTATCACTGATGGGCATTTGGGTTGGTTCCAAGTCTTTGCTATTGTGAACAGTGCCACAATAACGTATCTCAAAATAATAAGAGCTATTTATGACAAACCCACAGCCAATATCATACTGAATAGGCAAAAACTGGAAGCATTCCCTTTGAAAACCAGCACAAGACAAGGATGCCCTCTCTCACCACTCCTATTCAATATAGTATTGGAAGTTCTGGCCAGGGCAATCAGGCAAGAGAAAGAAATCAAATGTGTTCAGTTAGGAAAAGAGGAAGTCAATTTGTCTCTGCAGATGACATGATTGTATAGTTAGAAAACCCCATCGTCTCAGCTCAAAATCGCCTTAAGCTGCTAAGCAACTTCAGCGAAGTCTCAGGATACAAAATCAATGTGCAAAAATCACAAACATTCCTATACACCAATAACAGACAGAGAACTTTGACATTCATTATCAGTGCTTCAGCTTTGAAACCAGGAGTTCATTAATGAGAAACTAAAGTTGATCCACAAACTACTGTAGTGAAAAAGGGTGACAAGCTAAGAATATATGAGAGACATTTTTATTCATCAGTATTATGGATTTTTCACAAAAATGTGAGTGGTGAAATAAATGGTTTATAGGAGACTACTCATACTCTCACACACGTACACACACCCTTCACATACACAGGTAAACATATTTATTTGTATCATTTGTTTAGAATTCTATGTAAAGAATTTTATTTTTTTATTTTTATTATTATTATTATTATTTGAGATGGAGTCTTGCTTTGTCGCCCAGACTGGAGTGCAGTGGGGCGATTTCGCCTAACTTCAAGCTCCGCCTCCCAGGTTCATGCCATTCTCCCTCCTCAGCCTTCCGAGTAGCTGGGACTATAGGCACCCGCCACCACACCCGGCTGATTTTGTTTTTGTATTTTTAGTGGAGACGGGGTTTCACCGTGTTAGCCAGGATGGTCTCAATCTCCTGACCTCGTGATCTGCCCGCCTCCGCCTCCCAAAGTGCTGGGATTACAGGCGTGAGTCACCGCTCCCGGACATAAAGATTTTTTAGAGATTACGTTTACGAAGTTTCAGCTCAAAAAGATTAAATGTGTTTAACTTAAAAGTAAAATAAAATAAAATAAAATAAAATATTATGGTAAGCTAGGTGAACAAAAACACTGTGTTTACTATATTGGTGCCACATATGGGTACACAAACCAAGTATTTGTTTTTTTTTAATAAATGATGTTCCCAATGCAGAGTTCATTCCCATTTAAATATTTTACCCTCTACATACTTATATAGTATATTATGATTAATAATAATTAATTTGTAATGGTATATATATTTAGTTTTATATTAATTTTATGCTCTACTTAAGGATATGTTTAAATTGGAAGATGCTAGAGGCTTATCTTTGTTAACCTAGCAGCGGTAAAAGCAAAAAAGTGATGGATTAATTGAAACGACATAAAGCACACCCTATAGAATATAAATATTTAAGCATGATATGAGAGTATTAACAGGGAAAACTTCCAGCAAAAGCAGTTAATTATCACTGAATCATGATGGGTTAATATCTTTTTGTATGATTCTTTAGCCGTGAATTGTCAATAGGCTATATATAAATGATGTCTTGTGTGTGACAGCCTTCACACATTTTCATCTTAAATCAAGGAAATGACTGGTCTTATCTTTATCCCTAACTGAGCAGTGGAAAAATGTTTTCAGTTATATTACAAAATATAGTTGTTAGTGTATCATTGATTAGGGACATATTTATGTGGCATTTAAAGACTAGATCATACCTTTCAATGGGGAGGAGTTTTGAGACATTAACTGGAATGATTTTCATTTAATTTGGAAGAATACCTATTTGTTAATTTGAATAAGAATTGTCATGTGTGAAAATATTAAGTGAAGCTGTAACTTTCCTAGCACATTTTTAACTTTTATCTTAACTACTTTATTTCTGTTAGGAACCAATACTAATGAAGTCATCTTGATGTAAAATTGTTTAAAAGACTAATATTAAAGACCATACAAACACATAAATATAACATATTAATGACTTTTCCTAAATACTGTCTTGTATTTTTTTTAATACATGGCAATTGACTTAAGTTTAGTTCCAAATATAAAGCATTTGGGGGCACATTTGTCTATACCTCACTTATCCAATTCTCTTTATTTTATTGTATCTTCAAAAAAGCAAGGTCAGTGTTTTCTTATTCTGTATTAGTTTAACATACACACTCATTTGAGCATTATAAAACTTATAAAAACATAGTTTAAAATATGATTAATTCTATACAACTTATTTTTTCAGATATGTGTAGATAGGTAAATTATATTCATTGATTACATTAATTTGAGAGTTTTATATAATGCAAAATAGTTGTGTTTGTAAAGCTAGACAAATTATTATTGTCTTTATTTCCTTTAAGTATTTTTTTGTTTATTTTCCACCCAATATTAAATTTTGGCATGCATAAACACAAATTCACATACACAAACGCATTATGCTCAGTGAACACAGTTTGGAACATCAACTTATAAATTCTGATGGTCATCAAATATGAAAAAGGGAAGTCATTTTTCATCTTCTGTTATATACCTCACATTTTATAACAAAATTTGTATTTATAGTAGGAATAGTTTCATGTTCATCAATTTTTCTCATGTTTACCACTATTAAAAAAATCTTATTTCTTTTATTAATAATTAATGTTAAAGGAATGTCATTGATACGTTCAATGTATATTTCAAGGAGTGGAATAATATAGTATTAAACCTACTACATCTCATTTATTTATTAATTTATAATTTCAACTTTTGTTTTAGGTACATGTGCAGGTTTGTTTCGTGGGTATATTATATGATGCTGAGGTTTGGGATACAAATAATCCCATCACCCAGATAGTGAGCATGGCAACCAACAGTTAGTTTTTCAGACCTTGTGTCTCTCCCCATCTTTATTAGTCCTTGGTGTTCTATTGTTGCCATCTTCATGTTCATGAATACCTATTGTTTAGCTCTCACTGTTAAGTGAGAATATGGGGTGTTTTATTTTCTGTTTCTGTGCTAGTTTGCTTAGGATAATGGCCTCCAACTTCATCTATATTGTTGCAAAGGCGTGATTTCATCCTTTCTATGGCTCTGTAGTGTTCCAAGTTGTATAACATATTTTCTTCATCCAATCCACCATTGATAGGCAGCTAAGTTGATTTCATGTCTTTGCTCTTGTGAATAGTGCTGCAATGAACATGAGAGTGCACATCTTTTTGATAGAACAATTTGTTGTCTTTTGGATGTATACGCAGTAATGGGATTTCCGGGGCTAATGGTAATTCCGTTTTAAGTTCTTTGAGAAATCTCCAAACTGCTTTTCACAGCAGCCGAACTAATTTACATTCATGTCAAAAGTCTACAAGTATTCTCTTTTCTCCCTAACCTTGTCAAAATATGTTATTTTTTATTTTTATTTGTTTAAATTGTAGCCATTCTTGTTTGTGTGAAATTTTATCTCATTGTATTTCTGATTTGCACTTCTTTTATTAGTAATGTGGAGAATTTTTTCATATCTTTGTTGGATTATTGTTTGTCTTCTTTTGAGAAACGTCTGTTTGTGTCTTTCACCCTTTTTTTTAAATGGAGTTAGTTTTATTGCTTGTTGAATTGTTTAAGTTCCTTGTAGATTCTGGATATTAGATCTTTGTCAGATGCACAGTTGTGAATATTTTCTCTCACTTCATAGGTTTCCATAGGTTGTCTGCCATTCTGTAGGATGTCTGTTCACTCTGTTGACCATTTCTTTTGGTGTGTAGATACTCATAAGGTTAATTAGTTCCCAATTGTCAATTTTTGTTTTTCTTGCAATTGCTTTTCAGGCCTTAGTCATAAATTATTTTCCAAGGCTGATATCCAAAATTATGTTTTCTAGGTTTTCTTCTAGGATTTTTACAGTGTGAAGTCTTGCATTTAGATATTTACTCCATCTTGAGTTCATGTTCATATATAATGAAAGGTAAGGGCCCAATCCAGGTATCCCAGCACCATGTATTGAAAAAGAGTCCTTTCCCCATTGCTTATTTTGTCAACTTTGTTGAAGATCAGGTGGCTGTATGTGTGCAACTTTATTTCTGGTTTCTCTATTCTGTTTCATTGGTCTATGTGTCGGTTTTCCTACCACTACCATGCTGTTTCCTTTCCTGCAGCCTTCTGGTGTAGTTTGAAGTTCAGAAGCATAATGCCTTTTTTTCTTTTTGCTTAGGAATGATTTGGCTACTCAGGATCCCTTTTTGGGTCTACAAAATTTAGAATAGTTTTTTTCCTAATTCTGTGAAAAATGACATTGGTAGTTTGATAGGAATGGTGTTGAATCTGTAGATTACTTTGGGCAGTATGGTATTCGTTTTTTCAATCCATGAGCAAGAAATGTTTTCTTCCATTATTTTGTGTCATTTCTGATTATTTTAGCAGTCTTTTACAGTTCTCCTTGTAAGTATTATTTACCTCTTTAGTGAGATGTATTCCTATGTGTTTTTTCTGGCTACTGTAAATGGGATTATGTTCTTGATTTGGCTCTTAGCTTTAATGTTACTGGTGCATAGAGATGGTACTAAATTTTGTGCATTGAATTTGTATCGTGAAACTTTACCAAAGTCCTTTATCAGTTCCAGGAGCTTTTTGGGAGAGTCTTTAAGGTTTTCTTAGGTATAGAATCAAATCATTGGCAGAGAGAAATAGTTTGACGTCTTATTTTTCTAATTTGGATTTCTTTTATTTCTTTATCTTGCATGTTTACTCTAGCTAGGATTTTTGGTACTATTTTGAATAGGAGTGGTGACAGAGGGTATCTTAAGCTTGTTCTGATTTTGAAGGGAAATGCTTCCAGCTTTACTCCCTTCAGTACGATGTGGCTGTGGGTTTGTCATAGATGACTCTTATTATTTTAAAGGTATGTTCTTTCAAAGCTTAGTTTGTTGAGGATTTTTATCATGAAGAGATGTTGAATTTTATTGAAAGCTTTTCCTGTATCTATTGAGATGATTATATTGTTTTTATTTGTAACTCTGTTTGGTGAATCACATTTATTGATTTGCATATGTTGAACCAATCTTGCTTCTCAGGAATGAAGCCTACTTGGTCATGGTGTATTTAGTTTTTGATGTGCTGCTGGATTTGGTTTGCCAGCTTTTTTTTTTTAGGATTTTTGTGTCTATGTTGTTCAGCTACATTGGCCTGTAGATTCCTTTTTTTTTGTTTGTTTTGTTTTGTCTTTGCTAGGTTTTGGTATCAGAGTGATGCTGGTATCATTGAATGAGTTAGGGAGGATTTCATCCTAGTTAATTTTTTTGGAATAGATTGCATAGAATTGCTACCAGCTCTTTGGATGTCTGGTAGAATTTTTCTATGAATCCACGTGGTCTTGGGCTTTTTTTTTATTGTTAGAGTTTTTTTATTACTGAGTCACTTTTGGGACCCAATATTGGTCTGTTCAGTATTTCAATTTCTTCCTGATTCAATCTTAGGAGGTTGTGTGTTTCCAGAAATTTATCCATTTTCTCTATGTTTTTTAGTTTGCTGCATAGAAGTGTTCATAATTGTCTCTGATGAACTTTTGTATTTTTTGTGAGATGGTAAACCAAATTTACTTTAAAGATAATATTATGTCTTCTCTGCATTACATTTTCTGTCTCACTGTATTGCCCAGACTGGAGTGCAGTGACCCAATCTCGGCTCACTGCAACCTCCACGAGCAATTCTCCTGCCTTAATCTCCTGAGTAGCTGGGATTACAGGTGCCTGCCACCACACCCAACTAATTTTTGTATTTTTAGTAGAGATGAGGTTTCATCATGTTGGCCAGGCTGGTATCGATCTCCTGACCTGTGATCCACCCAACTCAGCCTCCCAAAGTGCTGAGATTACAGGAGTAAGCCACCACACCGGCCTGTTTCCCTTAAGACTCTCTAAAATACACATATTTGATTTTGAATAATTAATAGAGTTTCGTATGATTTCTACTGTTTATATTTCTCTACAAATCAAAGTTAGGAAATTTTCTAAGTGAACCAAATTCTTCTTCAATTAAATGTCCTAAGGAATTTAGCTAGCTCCAAATGAATATAACTATATTTTCATGTTTATATTTATATTTTTATGTAAAATCATTCTTAATTTACCCAAAAGACATCAATGCACTCTAGTCAAATAGTATAACTCATTTAAACCTGAGCATCTTAGAGTCCTCAATGTAATAGTTTATATAAACTTTAAGTATATTAATATATTTTCTATTAGGTATTCATTGGAAGCTTATGCTTTAAACCTCGTTATTTTGAACAATAGATGTTTTCATAGTAAATTTAAGCTTTTTTTTTGGATAATTTAAATTTTTAGTTTGACACTTTGGCTTAGATAAGTCTGACAAATTAAATTTTCCCACAAATATAAATCTAAAATTACTTTGGTATATATATGCCAAAACGATTTTAATCAAAATTTATCCTCAAATATTTGTTAAAAATAAATTTTTATAAATATCAAATAATTTTCATATAGGTTCAGATAAAATGAGTTTTGTGTATTTATTATATGTATAAATGCATTGCATGGTTTTATAATTTACTTCACAGAGAGGCAACGTTACATATTTCTCATTTTCAGAAAACAGAAATTCAGACCAAAGGTAATAAACTAAGCAACTGAAATTTACTGAGATGTTCTAAACATCGAGTGTAAACAGAAGATAGCCCTTAGTCTTGCAGGTTTAATAGACATTTGAAGATTACAGATATTAAAAATATATTTTATAAGAATACAGATATCAGGAAAAGCTCTAGATCCCAATTCCTGCTGCCTTAGCACATTTTAGTCCACCCATCAGAGCATCACCTGTTCTGGGTCAGGATGGCACATAAAAAATGGTGGTTTGATTTTTTTTCCTGCCATTCCATTGGGATGGTGATTCAGTAGGAAATAAATTTGTTATATAAAAGTTTAGTTCTTGAAAAGTCTCAATTCGAAGGCTGCAATCTACTCCCAATTCATGTGGGGACTTGGCTTGTCAAACTAAAGGTGTCCAGGATTACAAATGGTACAAGTAACATATCAATCACATCTAAAATTGCAACCACTTACTACTGATATAATAACCAAGGCCCTCTTTGAAAATCTATCTGTGATAATAAGGTTATGATAAGTTACTGACATTTGGGGGATACCAGTGAACTTCTCTGAGACTGAGTTGATCATATTGTCAACTGATGAATGAATGCTTTAAATGTCTCTATTTGAGTACAGTGTGCTGACAAAAAAAGAAAGGAAAAAAAAGGGGAAAAAGTAGATTGTTTGATTTTGCTGATCAGAATGTATTTTCTAGTTACCAACAAATAAAAATGTTTAAAAATACCTGAAAAGAGAGGGCATGAACTTAAGACCCCTACTTTGGACTGAGAATTTCTCAACTGAGTGAAAATCTGTCTCGAATGATAAAGCATGGCTCAAGCTCAAGCTTGACAAGTACAGATGGAATTTACAAATCTAGACTGTCTCTTTTCTATCTTTTTTTCTGTATTTGCTGGTGTTATTAGCTAGTATCCTTTCTCCAGATTCCCAACTAGAGCTATATTCCAACAAAAATGAGTTTTTTTGTTTCACCAGGCCTATATAATTCATCAATCTACTATAGTGTGGGACACCGGAAGGCAGACTATGGCTTACAGAAGGAAACTAAACTCTGTAGAAGAGTAAAAAGTTCACAGAGATGCATACTCTGCCTTTGGTTAGCAGAAAAAGTAGAAGATTTAATTCTCAAACATTTGTTATGAATTTAGAAAGAACTTTCCTTTCTTTTTTGAGAGGTCATGGTAAATTGTTCTTGTTAAGAGTTCCCAGGTCTGCAAAGGTCAAAGCTAAGGCGAATTTAATCAGGATGAGGCCTAGGATCCTTGGAATTTTTAAAGTAACATTGTTTGGTGCCACTCCAGCCAGGCAAGCGTGTATGATCAGTTAGCTCTCATTCTCCTTCCTCCTCCAGGCAAATTCAGTTCAGGAGTGTAAGGAGAATGAGACAAAATAATTTGCTTTCATAATTACACTTAGTAGGTACAGCTAACATAGCAGCTTCATTCCTAATCTATTTCCTATTGCGGAAAACTAACAACAGAAAACCTCTGCTCACTTTTTTAGGTCCAGAAAATGGAGCAATAATGTCTCAAAAGAGAAATTGTTTTCAGCTGGAGCTAAGGCTTGGAAAACCAGATGGTTATATGCGAAAACTGAAAACTCAACAAGTCAACTGTTCGGGCCCTTTCCTGCTTCTCACCATCTGGCCACCTGTTGTGGAGCTCATCTCATTTTGGGAATGATTCCACCTGATCTAGGGGTAAGCCCAGTAAGAAATAAAATAGGGTAAATAATAGAAAGAGGCAGATATACAGCCAATATCTAAATCCTTTCCTCAAACACTTAGAGACACTGAGGAAAATGTCATTTTCTTAGCATGATGCTATTTTGCAGGTAACCATTACTATCTGAATGAACACAATTAAGGTTCTCTGTGGGAGGAAGGCATGATAAAAAGAAAACTTTATTTACTAGACAGCTTTGTCGTGAGGGCCTGTATCTGGTGTACTGGGTTCTGATTCTAATATGTTTCATTTGACTCCATCTTCTCTTTCTTCTACGGAAATATTTAGATTCCTCTGTGCACAGTTCAGAAAGCAGAATGGGCAGAAGGCAAATACATTTTTGATGTCAAGTACAGCATTATTTCCACATGGCAAGAGGAGAGAATTCACAGAGAGAAAACATATTCTTCAAACACTGGACAGGAGAAGCATGTTGCCAGACAGAAAATAGATTCCTGCCTGGATAGGATGGAGGAAATTGGAAAGAAATGTCTGCAGATTTCCAAAATAGAGAACACTTTCTCTGCTTTCTCAAGCAATGGGCAAAGTCACAGAAGGAAAATCATGTGATACATCTAGAACGAGCAAACCATGCCCAACATTCCAAATTGTTTTCCATATACAAATTACAGATAAGATGAAATAGAGATAAATTTGAATAATTCCAAGACTCCTAGGCCTTGCCCTGATTAAATTTCCTTAGCTTTGACCTTTGAGGATCTGGGAACTCTTAATGGCAACAATTTATCATGACCTCTCAAAAAAGAAAAGGAAAGCTCTTTCTGAATTCATAACAAATGTTTGATAATTAAATCGTCTACTTTCTCTGCTAACCAAAGGCAGAGTATGCTTGTCTTTGAACTTTCTACTCTTCTACAGAATTTAGTCTCCTTCTGTAAGCCATAGTCTGCCTTCAGGTGTCCCATACTGAATGAATATATATCCCTGGTGAAATACAAAAATTCGTTTTTCTTGGAATATAGCTCTAGTTGGAAATCTGGAGGAAGGATACTAGCAAATAACACCCGCAAATACAGGAAAAAAAAAAAAAGATAGAAAAGAGACAGTCTAGATTTGCAAATTCCATCTGCACTTGTCAAGCTTGAGCTTGAGTCATGCCTTATGACATATTTTTACTCAGTTGAGAAATTCTGAGTCCAAAGTAAGGGTCTCAAATTTATGCAAGGGAGACGTTTGCCACCATCATTCAATCACCTCCCACCAGTCCACTCCCCTAACACATGGGGATGACAATTCAAGATGAGATTTGCATAGGGACACAGAGCCAAACTATGCCACTTTTGAACTTGAACAATGAGAACATAAGAAATTATCAGTGGTTAAGGAAAAAAAAAAGTAACCTTTTGACTAGGGTATTGTAAGAAAAGTTTCAGAAAGAAGTACACATCCATCACCCTAAATAATTTCCGTGTTCTTTTGTGAATTTTTTTTTTAATTTCTTTTGGTGAGAACACTTAATGTAAGATTTATTCTCTCAATATATTTTATTTTATTTTATTTATTTATTTATCTATTTGAGACGAAGTCTCGCTCTGTCTCCCAGGCTGGAGTGCAATGTCACAATCTCAGCTCACTGCAACCTCTGCCTCCCGGGTTCAAATGATTCTCCGGTCTCCGCCTCCCGAGTAGCTGGGATTACAGGCATGCACCACCATGCCCAGCTAATTGTTTGTATTTTCAGTAGAGATGGGGTTTCACCATGTTGACCAGGCTGGTCTTGAACTCCTGACCTCTGGTGATCCACCCACCTCGGCCTCCCAAAATGCTAGGATTACAGGCGTGAGCCACCATGACCGTGCTCAACATATTTCAAAGTACACAACGCTCTATTGTCAACTGTTGGCACTATATCATACAGAGATCTCTAGAATTTATTCATCTTGAATCTTAGTCCACTCCTGCTCTTATAAAAACATAACACAAACTGGGAATTTATAAATAGCAGAAATTCATTTCAGATATTTCTTGAGACTGGGAAGTCCCAGCTCAAAGTATTGGCAGATACAGTGTCTGGTGAGGGTCTCTCTCTGCTTCCAAGATGGTGTCTTGTTGCTGTGTCTTCACATGGCAGAAGGTGAAATGGCAAAGGAGAGGAACAGCATATATATATGTATATCTCAACATACATTATATATATATATATATATGTATATCGAGATGGAGTCTAGTTTCTGTCGCCCAGGCTGGAGTGCAGTGGCACAATCTCGGCTCACTGCAGCCTCTGCCTCCCGAGTTTATAACATTCTCCTGCCTCAGCCTCCCGAGTAGCTGGGACTATAGGCACCTGCCATCACACCCGGCTAATTTTGTGTGTGTGTGTATTTTTAGTAGAGACGGGGTTTCACTGTGTTACCTAGGATGGTCTCGATCTCCTGACCTCGTGAGCCACCTGCCTCGGCCTCTCAAAATGCTGGGATTACAGGCGTGAGCCACTGCACACGACCCATTACATATCTTTTATAAGGTCATTAATTCCACTTATGAAGGCAGAGTGGGCCCCTCTAAAGACCTCACCTATTAATATTATCGCTTTGGGGATTATGTTTTAACATATAGATTTTGGGAGGATATTATTCATACCATGGCATTTTATATAACAGATATTTTATATTCACTGAAGAATAATAGCCTACTTCCTCCTCCACCAGCCCCTGACAACTACCATTCTATTCTCTCCTTCTATGAGTTTAACTATTTTAGATATTTTATATAAGTGGAATCATACAGTATTTGTCCTCCTTTGCTTGGCTTATTTCACTTAGCATAATGCCCTCCAGTTTCATACATGCTGACACAAATGGTAGGATAAGGCACAAATGACAGGCTGAGTACTGTTATGTTGTAGGGAGCATATTTTCTTTATCCATCTAGCTATTGACTCACATTTGGTTTGTTTCTATATCTTGAATATTAAAGATAATCTGGAACAAAAATAATGTGGCAATGAACATTGATGTATATCTCTTCCAGATCCTGATTGCAATTTTTGGATGTATACTCAGAAATGAGATTGCTGGATAGAATGGAAGTTCTATTTTAACTTTTTGAGGAACCTTTATAATGTTTATTATAGTGACTGCACCATCCTACATTCCCACCAACACTGTATATGAGTGATCCAATTTCTCCAAATGCTTGCACCACTTGTCCTTTTTTTTTTTTTGAGATAGAATCTTGATCTTTTCACATAGGCTGGAGCACAGTGACATGATCTCGGCTCACTGCCTCCTCCGCCTCTCAAGTTCAAGCGATTCTCCTGTCTCACCCTAACAAGAAGCTGGGATTACAGACTCCAGCCACCAGGTCCGGCTAAGTTTTGTATTTTTAACGGAGATAGGATTTCACCATGTTGGCCAGGCTGGTCTCGAACTCCTGACCTCGGGTGATCTGCTAGCCTCGGCCTTCCAAAGTGTACCACTTGTCTTTCTTCTTTCATTATAGGCATCCTAGCAAATGTGAGTTTTGATTGGAATTTCCCTGGTTAGTGATATTGAGCAGCTTTTCATATACCTGTTGGCCATTTGCAAATGTCCTTGGGGAAAGGTCTATCTATATCCTTTGCTTATTTTCTAATCAGGTTGTTTCATTTTGCTTTGTTTTCTGCTATTGAGGTGTAGGAGAGTCTTATGTATTATAAATATTAACTCCTTATTAAATGTTTGGTTTGCAAAGATTGTCTCCCTTTCCACAGAATAGCTTTTAACTTTGTTGCTTGTTTCCATTCTTGTGCAGAAGCTTTTTAATTTAATGTAGCCTCACTTGCCCATCTTTGTGCTTGTTGCCTGTGCTTTTGTGTCGAATCCAAGAAACCATTGTCAAGATCAATGTCAAGAATTGTCCCCTATGTTTTTACAAGGAGCTTTACAGTTCCGGGTCTGGCAGTTAAGTCTCTACTGCATTTTGAGTTGATTTTTCTGTGTGGTATAAGACAGGCATCTGGTTTATTCTTTTGCATGTGGATATCCAGTTTTCCCAATACCATTTGTGGATCACACTTCCTTTCCCTATTGTGTGTTCTTGGCATCCTTGTAAAAGATTAGTTTCTCATATGTGCATGGAATTATTTCTGGGATCTCTCTTCTCTTTTATTGATATATGTCTATATTTATAGTATTGCATGTATATGCGTATGTCCAAACTCATCAAGATACATACATTAAATGTGTAAACTTTTTTGTGTAGCCGTTATGCCTCAGCAAAGTAAAAAACAAATTTAACACTTCTTACATAAGAGAGGAGCATTCTACATTAAATCAAATGTCATTCCTGGCCACAGTTATATGTGTGTGTGTATACACATATGTGTGTGTATATATATTCCTATATGTATATTAATGTTCACAGCTTGACAAATCTAAGCCAAAATGTTAGAAGTCAGAATTATTAAGCTATTCTTTGACATTATGGTTGGATCTCCGAAAATTATTTTTTTCTTTGTTCTGGCTGACTTTATTTTAAGTTTTATAATTGAGAAAGGAGTCACAGGAAGGAATCAAGGAAGAGAAAAGACTTGCTCCATCCTGTTTGTTTGCTTTTCTCAAATGTTTGCCACACAAATTGCCCTTCATACAGGCAGAAGTTATTAATTACCACCTCCAACTTTTCTCTGATACTCCCAGAAATGACATGTTCAATTCCCTTGTGTCTATTATTCACATTTCTTTTTTCCATTAATGTATATTATATCCTCATATTAACTTCTATATTTTGACATATATAACTTCTTTTCTACTTTTGGATAGGACCTGGCTGAGGCTCAGCATATGGTCCAAGAGTAGCCACATAAATGATATTTAGTAATTTATTTGCATGTATCTTAAGACTTCATGTTAGTTATAGTCAGTGAGAAGTAAGTTAACTGCAACTATGGACATATAGTGGCATTATGAATAATTAATTCTGCAGCAAAAGTTTTAGAGACTCAATTGATTATTTCACTTGTCTATTATGTTAAGAATGATTACCAGGACTGTGAGATATGGTGCCTTCTTCAGTTCACCCTAGAAAACTTAAAAATTAGGAACCCTCCCCCTACGGCAGGAAAATTATAATTAGGAGGGAACATGAAGAGAATTGCTGTAGTTTTTTAAACTTATTTTTATTAATCTGATTAACAGGTAAAAGCATTTGTCTTCTTTATCAAAATGTACAAAGAAATACAATTATTTATGTACTTTTCTGTACATCTTTCATATTTCAATAACATTCCAAAAAATAGGATATAAGACTAAATTGAAAAAGTTCCCATTGATCATGGTGAGAACAATTTGAGAATAAAAAAGATAAATCAGTCATTAATCTAAAATATGTAATTAAATAAACATTTACTTGAATCTGGGAGAAGAGATACAAAAAATAAGTAAGAAAAGTTTGTTCTTTGCAGCAATAAACCAGTTAATAAAAATACAACAAATGATGGCATTCTTGAAAATCATCATATTTTAAACGCAATTTAATGATTAGTTCAAGCAAAGAACATCAAGAAATGTTAAGTTGTGTGAACAGTTGTTGAGGAACAAGTTATTTACATGGTGTCAAAGAATAATCCAATATTTTATTTTTTTCACTACAAATTGAAAAATATATTCATAATAATGTAATCTATCTCTTCCTTAATTCAGTGCTCAAATTTGCCATCACCAATATGGGCAGCCTAACATGAATACTGTACTGCAGGAATTAAGCAGCATCAGCAATGCAATATCTCTGCAGAAATTATTGACCAGAATATAGAAAAAAAGGAAATTGAATTCCCAACACAAGACACTCTAAGATACCCCTCAAGGTAACTAGCCTGGACTCTTTGCCTTTAATGTTACGAAGAACACAGAGAAGTAATGGGAATTATTTAGATTGGGGAATACTAAAGACCTATAACAGAAAAACACAAGGAATGAAAATGAATTAAAAAATTAAAAGGTAAAGGAAATTGTGCAGCCAACTAGGAAAGCTAAGAATAGATATTTTGCTTCATTATATCATTGTAACACTGTTTACTTTTGTAGGTAATTGATGGTAATTTGGTTGTATTTTCATAGGAGTTAATACCCTTTACCTCTGAGACGTGGATGGTGAAGTATTTTGGAGTGTGAGGTTCTGATGTCTGCAGCGTTCTGCCAGAAAGGAAGATATATACCAGTAAAACAAGTTTGGCAAGGTTTTAACCATTTATTCGTTCATGTGAAGGATGTATGTGTATTTGTTGTTATTCTTTTCTCTGTACATTTGGATTGTAATGAAGAAAAATAATTTAATTAAAATAAGAACACTCAAATTTTAAAAATTTTATCCTCTCTCAGAACTTTTAAATTTCATTTGCATTAAGGAAAATTATTTAATGCAAAAGATAACCTTAAGACGCAATACTTTGCCTTCACAACTTTCTCAGTGATTTCATGCTTTATGTCACCCTAAAACAAATGGACAAATGCGTGTACTTCACAGATAAATACCAACTCAAATTTGCTTCATAAAAAGACAAATGAATGGAAAGAAATCAAAAATATATATAAAATAGAAAATTTCAGGTTCTTTTATTAATTTTAACCAGTTAATAAAAGTATAAATGCTTATATTTAAAAAGGTCATATATATGCTACAAAGCTTAATATTTATCTTCTTTATTCACTTCATTCTTTTCTAACATTGTGCAAATGTTAGCTTTTTCTTTACAGAAAGTTTGTTATAAATATATGAATTAATTGATTTAACATTTAGATAATTCTAGTAATAGTCGATTAATATCTTAGTTCCAGATTTATCAAAAGTCTACAATGGTTTAGAAAAAAATATAGAAAGAAATATTTTTCAAGGTTGAACTGACTATATAAGGTGAGAACTTAAATAATATATATTTATAGTTTTGAAGATATTAATGCATATTTCAAGAAATTATTCTGACATCTAAACACAAACTTTTTACATATGATGGGCAGTATTACAATGGACAAACAGAATTTAAAGGAAATAATATATTGGATACTTTTCTTTGTAAACAAAGTAAAATTAACTGTTTAATAAAAATATTTTGGTTTTAGTTAGTATTTAGTAGCTCATATGATCATCAATCACACTATAACAGTGAAGTCAAACCATATAGGTTACCAAATCAGAGCTATCTCCTTCCTGTCACGGAACTAAACATTTACAAATTTAAATAAATTAAATTCTAGAAAAATAATCCCCCTTTATAGGAGATAAGAGTCCCTTTGTTATTTTCGTTTTGGGAGCCTGATGGAAAGAGTCCTGAATGCACAAGGGAAAAAGAAACCAGATGAAGTTCAATGAAACTTGTAACGGCCATGCACAGGCTAAGTGATGAATTAGAATCTTGAGGATTCCTAGTTACCAATTGAACCTCATTCTAATTACCAACACTAACTCTGATATTCTTTGAGTAAATACAGACAGTATGCCAATAGCTGAGAACCAGTTAGTAAAGACAAAATAGTTCTCCAAAATGTGCTGTGGGCTTCTCAGGTGCAAGGCAACATCCCAAAGCCACAGGGCAGGGCAGGAGAGCTGAGATACAGCTTCGAACAAGAGTGGCTTATCCTGACTGTCGGGCAACAGCCTGCCAAAGGCCAAGAACAGGGAACTGTAGTAAAAAGAAAGTATTTGAACAACTTAAAAAGAGAGACAAGAGTGGAGCATAAACAACATATGCAGACCCAAATATATGGCAGTGGATTAAAAATCAAAGTGAAATCTTTCATAGTAGAAAAAAATTATATCAGAGTTCCAGTCCTCAGATTCCATTCCTGCTAGAGGGAAGGTCTTGATAATTCTCCTAAAATATTGGTAGTAGGCTAAATCTAACTATAGCTGTGAAAAGGCCAGACACAACTAAGCTGCTGATTAGATACCAATCATACAATCTAGTAGCCTGTTAGAATATGGAATATGACCATTTCTGGAAGTTACATTATTAGTGTCAACTTTTAGTGTTTGTTTTTATAGACACTGACCTACATATAACTAAGATTGTGAAATTTGAAAGAAGCACAAAAATATAACCCATAATCAAGAAAGAAAAGGATCAATAGAAGAATCTTTTGAAATAATCAAACCAAATATTTAAAATAACTATGCAAAATAATAGATAAATGATCTATTGGAAAGTTACATGGATAAACAGATGACAATTTTTAACACATAAAATGAAGCTATAAATAGCAAATGGGAATGTTAGAACAGAAAAATGAAATAACATTAATAAAAACATTTGTCATTGAAATTCAGTGAATTAGATTCAATAGAAAAAGTATCATTCAAATTAAAGCCAGTCTACAAATTATCTATAATGGAAGAGTAAAACAAACAAAAAACAAAAATAAAATAAGAAACAATAAAAAATTAACAGAATATTCAAGACCTGTGGAAAATGTAAAATGGTTTAGCATGCATGTAACGGGAGTCCCAGGTGGAAAGCAATGAAAAAACTAAGCATGAGACACATTTGAGGAAACAGTAGCCAAGAATTTTCCCAAAATATTGTAGTGCCTTAACTCTGAGATCTACGATGCTCAGTCTATCCAAATCAGGATAAATGCATAGAAAACTGAACTAGGCATATTATAGTCAAAGGGCTGTACACTAAATAAGGGAGGAAATCATAAAAACTGCTGGGCTCTTGGGAAATGGCACATTTTAAAGAATCAAATAAGCACAATGACATTAACATCTTTCTAGAATAAAATAAAGAAAGAAGCCAAAGGAGATAATGGAATAACACATTTAAAGTGCTGAGGACAAGGTAAACTACAAATCTGAAATACTATATCTAGAAAAAAAAATTTCAAAAAGAAGGCAAAATAACTACATATTTAAAGATAATTGTTAAATATGTAATTTAATTTTTCTCCAGCAAATTTGCATTACAGTAATTGATAAAGTAGTTTTTCATTCTGAAATTATATAATATGAAATCCAAATGTGTAGAGAGAAATACCACAAGTGGTAAACATATGAATAAGGATAACTTATCTGGTCACCAAAAGAAAAAGTGAATTGGTAAAGCACACTGATAGAAAATAATTATTGTAGATATATATGAAAAAAAAAAAAAACCATTCATTTCCAAAATGTACAAGTGCCCCTAGAAAGGACAAGTGAATTTAATAAATTATGCAGATAAAAATTTATTATAATTGACTAAATAAGATATACAGATAGATGTTAAGTCCCTTAAAAGTTGCAGAACATCATTAGTTATCAGAGACATGAAAATTAAACCATAAAGCAATTCTAACACTAGAACGGCAAGGATTAAAAAGACTGACAATGGAAAATGTTGGTGAGGATGTATAACAAATAGAACTTTCATATTTTATTAATGCAAGTGTAAAGTGTTAACGCTTTTGAGAAGATGTTGGCAATATCTTAAAAATAAAAAGTATTTCTACGTCATGACCAAGACACCGTTTTCCTGAAGAAATGAAAATGTGTGTCCACGAGAAATTTGCATCAGCATTATTCATAGTAGACCAAAAAAGGGAAATAAGATTTCAACAACTGCCAATAATCTTAAAATTATGATATTTTCATACGATGGAATTCTACTTTGGGATAACAGTAAATTAACTACTGAGACATACTATAACATGGATAAATATTGAAAAATTTACCTTAAAAACATAATGAGCAAAAGAAGCAGATACAGAAACAAAGTGTATGTATTATACTACATATATTACCTATTATAGGTTATCTATTGATGTTTATGAAATTACACCAAAGAACTGTAACTTAAAATAATAAACATTTGGCTAGGTGTGGTGGCTCACACCTGTAATTCCAACACTTCAGGAGGCCAAGGAGTGCAGATTACCTGAGCTCAGGTGTTCCCAACCAGCGTGGGCAACAGGGTGAAACCCTGTCTCTACTAATATACAAAAAGTTAGTCGGGCGTGGTGGCATGCACCTCTAGTCCCAGCTACTTGGGAGGTTGAAGCAGGAGAATTGCTTAAACTCATGAGGCAGAGGTTGCAGTGAGCCAAGATCATGCCACTGCACTCCAGCCTGGGCAACAGAGTGAGACTTTGTCTCAAACAAACAACCAAATCAAAACAGAAAACAATAAACATTTATCTCACAGTTTCTGTAAGTCAGAAATCTGGGCACATCTTAGCTGGACACCTCTGATTGAAACGCTCCTGAATTAGCCGTCAGGGTGTTAACTTGGGTTGTAGTATCACCTGAAGGTACTATATGGGAAGACCTACTCCTAGAATCTCATGTGAATGTTGAGAAAAGTCATTTCCTCCTGGATTTTTAAGACTCTGAGTCTCAGTTCCAAACTGAGTGTTGGTGATAAACTTCCCTCAGTTTTGCACCAGAAAGAGCTTTTAAAACCTCACAGTATTTTCAGAGTGAGAGAAAGAATGATCCCAATGTGGAAGCCACAGTCTTTTTATAATAATCTGGTAAGTGGCCTTTTTTTTTTTTGTTTTTGTTTTTCCATTTGTTTGTTTGTTTTTGCCACATTCTAGTCATTGGAAGCAAGCTATTAGACCCAATACACACCAAAGGGAGGGAATTACATCAGGGCATGAATATGAGGACTTGAAAATTATCAGTGGATGTGTCAGAGGCTGTTTTTCACATTGATGAATCTATTTATACAAAACACAAGAATCAGCACACTAAATTATGCTGACTAAAATCAGCAAGTGGCAATATACAATAGTGGAAAAAATTAACTAGAAAGAAGAGTGAAGACATTCTCTGGGAGGACAGAAGTGATTTATATCTTTTTTCAGATAATAACAGTAATAATAAGGGTTGTTTCAACTTTGAAAACAATCTACAACAATGATTTATACATTATATTAGATAATTATAGTAATAATAGGGGTAGTTTCCATTTTGAAAGCAAACTACATTCATGGAACTGAAGCATAATATATGTATAATTGATACAATAATAAAATTATAAGAACAAAAATCATGAAATCAAATACATATTTGAATATCGTAGAAGCAATGAATCTTTTAAAATTAGTTAAAGGGTAACAAAGTGTCAACACATCACATTTAATTTTCCATAAAAATACTTGGCAATTTGTTGCTGAAAATGCTTATAACCACAACATACATTTTCTTAAACAGTACCTATTTCCAATATTTGGACATAATATATTAAATATGAACACATTGTCTATTGATTTTTATTTTAAACCGTCATCTTGGCTTCAGAACTATCAGCTTTTTTTAAAAAGACCAAAGGCTTTTCTAAACAAAAATCTTCAGCTTTCAGTTTTGTCACAGAAAATCAGAATATGTATTAAGAGCTCATAGCAGTGTTTTACATATATTAGTAGATCATAACTAGTTTTTTTTTTTTTTTTTTTTTTTGAGAAGGACTCTTGCTCTGTTGCCCAGGCTGGAATGCAGTGGTGCGATCTCAGCTCACTGCAAGCTCTGCCTCCCGGGTTCACACCATTCTCCTGCGTCAGCCTCCCGAGTAGCTGGGACTACAGGAGCGTGTCACCATACTCAGCTAATTTTTTGTATTTTTAGTAGGTACAGGGTTTCACCTTGTAAGCCAGGATAGTCTTGTCTTGATCTCCTGACCTCGTAATCTGCCCGCCTCAGCCTCCCAAAGTGCTGGGATTACAGGCGTTAGCCACCGCGCCTGGACCCATAAATGACTCTTTTAAAACCGAAGCCTTAAGAGGTGACAATGTGCTAACAGCCCTCACTCTCAGGGCCTCCCCGGCCTCGGAGTCTACTCTGTCAGCACTTGAGGAGCCCTTCAGCCCACCACTGCACGGTGGGATCACATCTCCGGCTGCTGGAGGCTGGAGCCCGCTCCCTCTGCTTGCAGGGAGGTGTTGAGGGGAAGGCGTGGGCGGGAACTGGGACTGCGTGAGTTCCGGGAGGCACGGGCACGGACTCAGTCAGCCCTGCGCTCGGAGCGGCGGTCTCGTTGCCGGCCCAGGGCAGTGAGGGGCTTAGCACCTGGTCCAGCAGCTGCTGAGGTTGCCCAGGGTCCCAACACTGCCAGCCCAGCCCACATGCACTGCACTTGAATTCTGGCCAGGCCTCAGCGGCCTCCCCGTGGGGCAGGGCTAGGAACCTGCAGCCCACCATGTTGGAGACCCCCCACTCTGCAGTGGGCTCCTGCAGGGCCCGAGCTTCTCCTACGAGCCCTGAACCCTGCTCCACGGTGCTCGGTCCCATCAACCACTCAGGGGCTGAGGAGTTCGCGTGCAGAACTCAGTCCTGGCAGGCAGCTTGCCTGCAGCCCCAGTGCCAGATCCACTAGGGGAAGGCAGCTGGGCTCCTGAGTCTAGTGGCGACTTGGAGAACTTTTATATCTAGCTAAGGGATCGTAAACACACCAATCAGCAGTCTATGTCTAGCTCAGGGTTTGTAACTACACCAATCAATACTGTGTGTCTAGCTCAAGGTTTGTAAATACACCAATCAGTACTCTGTATCTAGCTAACCTAGTGGGAACTTGGAGAACTTTTCTGTCTAGCACTCTGTGTCTAGCTAAAGGATTGTAAATGCACCAATCAGCACCCTATGTCTAGCTCAGGGGTTGTAAATGCACCAATCAGCACTCTGTCAAAATGGACCAATCAGCTCTCTGTAAAACGGACCAATCAGCTCTCTGTAAAACAGACCAATCAGCAGGATGTGAGTGGGGTGAGATAAGGGAATAAAAGGAGGCTGCCTAAACCAGTCAGTGACAGCCAGAGTACCACTCCTCAATGTGGAAGCTTTTTTTTTCACTCTGCAATAAATCTTACTGTTGATTACTTTTTGGGTCCTGGACACCTTTATGAGCTGTAACACTCACAGGGAAGGTCTGCAGTTTCATTCCTGAAGCCACCAAGACCAGGAGCTCACTGGGAAAAATGAGCAACTCTGGACCCACCGCTTTTTAAAAGCTGTAACACTCACTGTGAAGGTTTGTAGCTTCACTGCTGAAGCCAGTGAGACCACGAACCCACCAGAAGGAAGAAGCTCCAGACACATCTGAACTTCTGAAGGAAGAAACGCCAGACACATCATCTTTAAAAACTGTAACACTCACTGTGAGGGTCCGTGGCTTCATTCTTGAAGTAGGCAATACCAAGAACCCACCAGTTCCAGACACAGTATGGCCGGGAGTGGTGGCTCACGCATGTAATCCCAGCATTTTGGAAGGCCTAGGCAGGCGGATTACGTGAGGTTGAGAGTTGGAGAGCATCCTGATCAACATGGAGAAGCCCCATCTCCACTAAAAATATGAAATTAGCTGGGCGTGGTAATTACATGCCTGTAATCCCAGCTGCTGGAGAGGAGGAGGCAGGAGAATCACTTGAACCCATGAGGGGGAGGTTGCGGTAAGCCGACATTGTGCCATTGCACTCCATCCTGGGCAACAAGAGTGAAACTCCTCATCGTCGCAGGGGAAAACAAAAACAAAAAGTAAGTATGCATAGAGGTAGTCTCTGCATATTTCTGTTTCTATATATTTAATGTATGTATGCGTACATGTGTGTATTTGTATCACAGCTTTGTAAACCAGATAAAAAGGTTAATTATATGGATAATGTGGATTTCCTGTACTTGCTCAATACATTCTATGTTCAGCCTATAGCAAATACTTCCATCTTTCTACTGGTATACATACACATTTATGTGTGTTGTTCTGATTACTGTTTTTTGCATAAAAACTATCCCAATCTACAAGTATAACACATTTTCATTACAGTCATGGTTTCTTTGTGTCAGACATTTAGATAACTCGTTCCTGCTCTGCTATATCTGGGTTCTCATCCAAGATGACTCAAATGCCTGGGAGTGCCATGAACTATGTTAATTACTGCTATAATTAACCAAAGGCTTTTTCTTTAACATGTGTGATGCCTGTGCTGGGATTATTCCAAGCCTGGACTCAGCTGGTACAATTGATCAGATTACCTACATTTAGCTTTTCTACGTGGTTTGGACTTCTCAAAACCTGCTACGAGTTGCCAGAAAAGGAGCAGCAAGAAGAGCCATCAGAGAGATTATTCCAAAGCACGAGTTTGCCAAGGGATGAATTAGAAACCCCAAAGCCTTTTATGATCTTTCCTTGGATGTCACTTAGCATTGCTTCTGCCACACCATATTAATCAAAGCAGTCAAAGCAGTCACTAGATTAATTCAAACCTGACTAGATTCGAGAGAAGTTGACAAAAACCTCAACTTTAGATGTAAAAAGTAACAAATAAGTTGCAACCTTTTTTGTTTGTTTATTTTCGCTTCCACTGACTCCTTGATAATGTAACACTCACATAGAGTGGCACTACGTGCTCACCATCATTTTCGTTCTGCCCTGCATGAAGGTGTTACTTGAAACAGCTCTCTGATCTTACTTCAATTCAGGGGTTCTTTTTCTTCTCGGTTGTTGACTTTCTTTATTAGACCCTGCACCAATAATTCTGCAATTCCTTGAGTTACCAGAATTATGCTATTTTCTCTATGTAATAGAAGCACACTCATGTCGAATTCTATGCCCCGCTCTGTGTTCTGACACCTGAATCACCTGTGTAGGTCTTCTTGGTTTCATTTTTATACTCCAGCCCTACCCCAACGAGATCTTAGAGTCCTTTATAAAAACATCTTTGGGTTTTGTCTATATATGCTTTGCCCAATGAGTGTCAAAAAATGTCACCATTGGGATGAAATGTTGTGCCTAACACAATCCAATCCACTTATTCCTGACCGTCCTTCAGGAAAAAAAAAAAAAAAAAAAAGTAAATATGCAAATTTTGCAAAATTATGCAAAATTTCTCCAAATATTGAAAACAACTTAAGAACATTCGCATTTTCAGAGGATCGCGTTCATATACTTCCTTGAAAAAAGACCTACGTTATGTATAACACATCCGCTATTTCTGTAAGGATTAAAAACAGATACATTCTTATCTAATGCGACACTATGCTACCATTTGTGGACTTACATCTCATGGTCAAATAACCTTGCATTCATGGATTTATATCCCAGGGTCAAGTAACCTTACAAACACAACCAAAAGCTCAATGTTTGTGATTCATATTCTTTTCCTTGACAACACAGGCAGTGTTAAATATGAGTCTCAACAAAATAGACTTGATAAGTAAATGCAGCAGTGTGCTTGTTTTTGAAAATAAAATAGATAAGCAGTTGACAATCTAATTAACAAAAATGCAAAAGCACAAATAAAAACATAATTAGAAATGAGAACTGCAGCATACCAAGTGATACGTGGAAGATTTAAAATGCATTAAATAATACAAGACATAATCAATGCTAATAAATCTGAAAATGTAGCTGATTTTATAATACGAGATTTTAATTGCCACAAAACAGTAGAAACTCCAAATTAGCTATAATTTTCTGTGTTCGATATGAAATATGCATATAAATATGAATTATATTTCACATAAATACCAAATATTTTATACTCATTTTATAGTTCCTAAATGTGTATTGTAACACTCTTGAACTTGAAAAAATAATACATATAAAACTTATATATAGACATCTATATAGATACATACATTACATATAAACATACGTAAAAGTCTAAATACAAATCTTAAAAAATGATTAATTAAAAAGATATTTCACAACATATTCAGAAGCTATATTCCAGGAAAAATAGGATATTTTAGTATAAAGTTAATTTTAAATATAGCAGTTTGAAGCAATAGATTCAAATAGAAAAAGAGGAATCTGAATGTATATAAAAAATGCATTAAAGGTTATTAAATAGTTATGACTTCAAAGCAAAGTTTTAAATAATCAGAACCCCAAGCTGACAGAGGATACTAGTTGTTTACTCTGGGTCTTTGCTTTCTCTTTCTCTATTTTCCTTGTTTTAAAAAAATACCTAAAGGTTTTTTTGTTTTGTTTTGC
Organism: Theropithecus gelada; assembly: GCF_003255815.1. Taxonomy (NCBI): domain Eukaryota; kingdom Metazoa; phylum Chordata; class Mammalia; order Primates; family Cercopithecidae; genus Theropithecus; species Theropithecus gelada. Next base: position 26,099,465 of record NC_037673.1, on the reverse strand, counting down.
TTTTTCCCCATCCCCAGATGTAGAACTATGCAGAAGAAACAGTGTTTTCTGAAGTGTCACTTACAGATAGGAACAAACACTGAGGAAATTCTGGATGTAAATGGAGATGCTCGGTTTGAACTTACCGTGGGGTGTTACATTGTATTCGTGTTCGAAAAATCAGTTATGTACATCCTATTGTTTTCAGTGTAGATGCGTCCATTTGGATCACAACATAGGGGAATGTTTGTTTTAGCACCAAAATAGAAAGATTCTGGATCTCTGAAACCCTAGAGTAGTAAATCAGTAAATCAGTCTTTCACTTTTAAGAAAGCATATTACTTTTCTTAAACATAGGTACAGTTCAGTTTTATTTTTAAAAAAATTTAGATCATTGGGAATGAGTGAAATGTGAAATCTTAATAGATCTTGAAATTACAAAGTTGGAACTCAGGAAATTCAAAAGCAGAATAAAAGAACATGAAATATTTAGAAATGTGTTTTGAATGATTTTCAAGAACCGACAACAATGAAATAGAGCAGTTTCCTCTATGCAGCAATTACTATATACATATGTATATGAATAAATTAAAGTTACACCATGTTATTCAACACAGTATTATTAGTAAAGATCATTTCCATGCTGTTCTTAAAAAAGTAATATAATGTATATCTAACATTTAGTGAATAATAATGATAATTCTTGTGGCCCTGATCATTTGTTATTTGCAGAAAATAATAGAAATTTTATTTTTTTTGGAAAATTATTATAACATTTGAAATTTTGAATGACAAATCGTGTAAGATAGATAAAAACATGGTAAAATAAAGAATTACTCTTTAGGATAGAAAATTCGTTTTATTCACTATAAAATAGATAATTTTATGACATACATAAAATTCTAAAAGTAAACATTCAGGTCAAATAGTTTGTAACAAGGATAAAGTCATGTTAAACAACTGAGTTTTATTTTGCACATTTCTAAACTGCAAAAGAAAACAAAGTTTAAACTCATGACTGTATCATTGGGTTTTCCTTGATAAAAAATAAGCCTTGTCTTATGTGAAGATTAAAAAAGCAGACTGCAATTTAAATTATTAATGGAACCTTTAATAATAGTAGCAATAAGAATAAAAATAATACAATCGAGAATTTTAGCTAGAAATAGAGAGCTCTTTGTGCTAATCATTTGTGCCATAAATAGTGCGAAATTTAATTGAGTTACAAGAAGATGAGACCTGAATTGTGCCAATTACAATGACATTCTTTAGAAAAATTTAAATATTCCTTATCACATATTCTGGATTCCCTAAAACAAGGGTGCCCAACCCCCAGGCAGAGCTCCTCATGACAATCTAATGTCTGATGATCTGGCATTAGTAGAACAGTTTCATCTTGAAAACCTTCCCACGATCCTCTAATCCCCCAACCCCATCTATGGATAAACTGTGTTCCATGAAGCTCATCCTTGGTACCAAAAAGGCTGGGGCCACTGCTCCAAAAGTTAAAACAACTTGATGAATTACATATCAAATATGAGCTTACCACTTCTCTTAGACAATCAGAGAGAAGAATTACTAAAAACTATTAAAGCAAATACATTTAAATAAACGGTGCATAATACGAGAACAATGAAATAAAACACACCGTTTATGAAAAGTGGCAAATCATTTTCTTCATTGGGAAAAAATATGCTGTCATTTAATTTGAACTGTTTATCTGTTGTGATAATGTACACTCAAAAAAAAAAGGATATCTATGTTCTGTTGTTTAATTTTTAATAAGTTGAATCATTTTTAAAACAAAATTACTTAATGGAAACAATGCATATGAAATATTCAACATAATCATATTCCAATAAATTATAGGAAAATTGGAACAATGGCATGAAAACGTTCATATGACCATGGAGAAGAAAATTCATATAACTAATCCCAAAATGAAAGTTTAAAGAGACTGTGATCTGGCTTTTTTAGATCAAGGTATAGTCTTAAAAGAAAATGTAAACATACAGGACAAAATACTTCTCTTTAAAATATTTTATTTATATAATCCTAGTATAGAAGTTCTGAAAGACAAATTATTTAATACAGCGTGGATTAGGTATTATTTTAAGAATCAGCTATCCTCTTGATACAAGTTATTTTGATCTACATACTAAAATTAAAATAAACCAATGATAATTATATAAAATATTTGAAGATTGAAGGTTAGTTTCTGAATCTACCTATTGCTTATGAATCCTGCTGAAATTTAGTTGCAATCCTCAGCAGAATGAATTTCTCAAAATTAAAAGTATTAAGACAGTTTTGGGAGCTAAAATGACTCAAGGCATTTTTAATTTGGTGATACATCAGTGTAATTCAATCATGGGAAAACCTCATTATAATATAATTAGTAGATTTTGTGAAAATGAAGGCAATATAATATATGCTAACTTACAAATTTTTCTCATTTTATTTTATTCTTATCCAACCACTGCCTTTGCATCAATAGAACACCTAGATATGTGTAATTGCTCTTAATACACTGTCTCCCTTAGCCAGAAAACATAATTTACAAACAATTAAGGATACATACTAAAAGTATCTAATATTAGTGTCATCACAACTTTTATATAAAAAGTCAGTTAATTCAATAATCATTTGATTTTTTCATCCAATTAATGCAAATGAATTGAAGCATTTGGGAATTCATTATGTCAATAATAAAATATCTGGCACTTGTGGAAATATTAGTCTAAAAAGTTAATATTAAATTAAAAAGTTTTGCACTAATATGAATGCAAATTTTGTGATAATATAAATGTAAATTTTGATAAAGCGAAGTGTCATATTTTAATGTGTTTTATTAAGGAACTTATGAAGGAAAAGTTTACTTTGGATTGACAGTGGTATAAATATACAGTTTATAATTGCCTCAAACCTCCTATAATTTTTTACCTATTGTAATACAATGGATAGCTATAGACAAAAGCATATTTTATGTATGCATAGTAACGGAATATGAACTATGAAACTTTTATCATAATACAGTATGAAGTAAAAACCATATTGACAGCCAAGTATTCTCAAGTGTTCTCTTTGATGCCTATATTCAATTTGAAAAAAAAAATCACTTTAAAATAAGTCTCAGAGTCCTACAGTAGCATTGAACTGGTAGTGAGCTGACTCTTTTTTAAAAATAAGATTGAAAAAGAAAGTTAACGATGGCATCTCACTATGTTTCCCAGGCTGGCCTGAAACTCATGGCCTCAATGGATCCTTCTGCTTCAGCCTCTAGAGTAGTTGAGACTATAGGTGCACATCACTGCACTAAGCTGAAGTCACTGTTTTGTAAATATATTTGATTTAAAACCAAAATAAAGGCCGGGTGCAGTGGTTTATGTCTGTAATCCCAGCACTTTGGGAGGCTGAGGGGGGCGGATCACCTGAGGTCAAGAGTTTGAGGCCAGCCTGGCCGAGATGGTGAAACCTCGTCTCTACTAAAAATACAAAAAGTAGCCGGGCGTGGTGGCGGGCCCCTGTAATCCCAGCTACTCAGGAGGCTGAGGCAGGGGAATCAGTGGAACCTGGGAGGTGGAGGTTGCAGTGTGCCGAGATTACACCACTGCACTCCAGCCTGGGTGACAGAGCTAGACTCTGTCTCAAAAAACAAATAAAAGACAGATAGATTAAAAGGAAAATTTTAAAAAGCTAGACATTTTAAAGTATTAAAAAATTGTGCATCAAACCCTAGGTTTGAATCTTTTAGTTAATAATACTTGTTAAAGCTTGCAACTTGAAAGAAACTAAAACAGTCTTTAAAAAATGAAGAAATAAAAAATATTATAATAACTTTTAAAACAGTGTACAAATTTTTATTATGAAATTTATAATTATGCTTTGAAATATTTCAACTTGCGAGAGAAATCTTTTGATGAAGTTCTTTTTAATTGAATAAATTATTGTAATGCCAATTTACTGAAATACAAACAGAACTATAAATTTCACAGAATGTAAAGTCAAATGACATAGTGAATCTATTTTAGAAGTTTCCTTTATAGAAATATTTTTCTTAAAGGATTTTAAAATTTGTGAATGGAGAGATAAAGAAAGTCCTATGAAAATATCTAATCTGAAATATTTACAAATTTCAATATGAAAAATATTAGAATTAAGAATATGTTCCATGTAGCAGAATTTGCTCTCAGTGTTATAAAGTATTTGTTTTCTAAGGAAAGCTTATCCCTCGCTTTAAAGTATTATGCTTACAGAAAGAGTAATTTGAAGATGGTAATCATTTTAAGTGCACGCTCAAGAAGACTGCTGATAATTTTAATTTGAGAAATTAAACTATAAGGCCATATTGAATGTATTTATTTATCAGAACATGCCAGTAAAAGTATACATAAAAATAGTGCCTAAATATGTATCAGAAATAATATTCTACTTTTATATATTTGTCAACATTTTAAGTTACAATATTTGATGTATATGCATCCTATTTTTATTTTAGCAAGTTTTCTTTTCTATTTTGTTTATAAGTGCATGCTTTTACTTTTTTGAAATAAATGTATCTTTATAATAGTTGTTGACTATAATTATTTAATTAGTTCAAAACAATAACAGAACCAATTTTTCAATTAACAAACCAGTGTTTCAAATATTTTGTCATTTTAATTATTTTTATTGCCCCGTTTCTCACTACCTGTGTTTGGAAAATAAATTACGTGGTTCAAGTCTATTTCTTACTTTCTGTTTATCAGTTTCAATCAAGTCTTACTATGTAGTCTAACATCTGAAGATCCACTCCAGATAGATTATTTCATCTGCTAGTAATATTAATCTAGTCCTGCATTTCCTTGGTAAAATATTTTTTATCTGAAGTAAGAGAGTATTTCTACTCTTGCATTATGTCGAGTCCTGTCCATAATTATTAGTGTGGAAGCAATGTGAATTGATGAAGATCATCACAAGAATCTCTTTCCTTGATGTCAGACCTTTGCAGAGTCTTCAGACACAAAGAAGTTGATCTCTAATAGATGTTTGGGAGCTCATTCTGTTCTCCTGGATAGTTCAGGGTAATCTATAGAATTTAGATCCAGAATTCTATTTTGAGGGGTCTGCTCCTTTTGGGCTATTTTTAGCATACACTTCATTAATTGTAATTCCACCCAAAGCAGAACCTTGGCACCTGGTCTGATTGTATATTTGGATGCAAATCATTAATTTGGGAGTTTATCCAAGGAAGCAGGAATGACAGTGCCAAGAACAAAGAAGAAAAATAAGCCAATTATGTTAACATTATTGAGGTAACTGCGATAGTCAAAGAGAGTTTGGTCTTTTTCAGAGAATGCCTCTGAAATTGTTACCATTGAAGCTTGCTTGTTGGAGCACTTAACTATTGACTTCCATTCACCAGTGTTGCCCATTTGCGCGCATGCATGTTCCTTTTTTCCTATGCAGCCTTACTAGCCAGAGAAGAGTAACCATTCCATGCAGTCACTCCTCCAGCCTCCACCACCCAGCCACTGTCTATTCGCCCAAACTTTAGGCTGGCCCCTCTGACAGTTATTTGGTCTCTTCTGTCACCCTGTCACCAGAAAAGCACAATTTAGGTCTACAGATTGCTTCAGATGATCCTGCCTTTTTGCTCTGAGAAACTCCCTCCTCTGTTTCCTGTGGTCTGGGGATAGTAGTGGTTTCTGTTGTTGCCAACACCTTGGTTTTGGCATCATCTCATCTGGGCTGTGATTCTCCATCGCCTGGTTAACCAATTTCCTGAATCGAATTCCGCCACTTGTTCTTGCCCTTATATTCATCCACTGAACCTCATTTACTAATGATACCAATGTCACCCATGTTGTCAAGCCCTTATTCATTCTTCAACTTAGTTCTAATTAACATTTGATAATGTTGATGACAGCCGGCTTTTGCAAAAACTTCCTTCGTTGCATTCACTGAACATGTTAATTCCATTGATACCCTTATTTCTTAGCCTCCTTCACAGTGTTCCCTCTCCTCTACCAGCCACTTAATCTTGGTCATTGTCAATACTCAGCCTTAAACCTCACTGGTCATTAGACAAATGCAAATAAAAACCACAATGAAATATCATCTCACACCAGTTACAATGGCGATCATTAAAAAATCAAGAAACAACAGATGCTAGAGAGGATGTGAAGAAATAGGAATGCTTCTACACTGTTGGTGGGAGTGTAAATTAGTTCAACCATTGTGGAAGACAGTGTGATGATTCCTCAAGGATCTAGAACCAGAAATACCATTTGACCCAGCAATCCCACTACTGGGTATATACCCAAAGGATTGTAACTCATTCTATTATAAAGACACATGTACACATATGTTTATTGCAGCACTACTCACAATAGCAAAGACATGGAACCAACCCAAATGCCCATCGATGATAAACTGGATAAAGAAAATGTGGCATATATACAACATGGAATACTATGCAGCCATAAAAATGGATGAGTTTATGCCCTTTGCAGGGACATGGATGAAGCTGGAAACCATCATTCTCAGCAAACTAACACAGGAACAGAAAACCAAACACTGCATGTTCTCACTGATAAGTGGGAGTTGAACAATGAGAACACAGGACACAGGGAGGGGAACATCACACACTGAGTCCTGTTGGGGAGTGGGGAGCTAGGGGAGGGATTGCGTTAGGAGAAATACCTAATGTCGATGACAGGTTGATGTGTGCAGCAAACCATGATGGCACATGTATACGTATGTAACAAACCTGCATGTTCTACACAAGTATCCCAGAACTTAAAGGATAATAATAATAATAAAAATGCTAGACTCACTGATTTATGTCATAAACAATATTGCTTTCACCTTTTCATTTTGCTTAAAATACTGTCTAAATTCTATTTGTTTAGTCTTCAACTCCATCTGGTACCCTGGCTCTCTCTAAATTGGTCTACTTTTCCAATGATAGATATTTTTTTTCACTAAGCAGCTAATGGTCTGCACTTTATTCCATTATGCTTTGGTCATCTATATGATTGCAATGAACTCATTATTTCCACAGAATACGAACATCAGTGCCTAAAAAATTTAATTTCTGTAATAATATCTAAAGATTGGGTTGGTATATAAGCAAATACTTCTAAAGTATTATCATTAAAGAAATATAACTCCAATAGACACACTAAGACAGGCACTCCATTGTTTCATATTTTGATTCAATGCTAGTGTTGGCAGAAAGTATATTTCCTGCTTTGGGTGAAACTTCTTATTTTTATTTCTGTTTTTTCCTTTTATTAATTTATTTTTTTAACTAGATTAATTTTGGCTAGGTGCCTGGTGGCTCATGCCTGTAATCCCAGCACTTTGGGAGGCTGAGGCAGGAGGATCACGAGGTCAGGAGATCGAGACCATCCTGGCTAACACGGTGAAACCCCGTCTCTACTAAAAATACAAAAAATTAGCTGGGTATGGTGGCGGGCACCTGTAGTCCCAGCTACTTGGGAGGTTGAGTCAGGAGAATGGCGTGAACCTGGGAGGTGGAGCTTGCAGTGAACCGAGATCGCGCCACTGCACTCCAGCCTGGGCGACAGAGCAAGACTCCATCTCAAAAACCAACAAACAAAAAACTAAATTTTTCTAACCAGTCAAGCTTGAGTAAATGGGCTAAATATGAAATAGGTGGCCTTGGGAGGTATCTTTATTATACCTTTGCTATAATTTTTCGATCTTACAATGAAAAGAAAGCTCACTTTGTGGATAAGTCTGAAAGAGGAGGAAAGACTGTGGTAAACCAAAATGTTTATTTGAAAACAAGTTTCCTCAAGTTACAAGTGTTTCATTTAACCTCTGCATGTGACCTGCTTTTTACTGGCAAGAATTACATTTCTGTAAGGGAAAAACTGTAAAAATCTATTTTAATGTTTATTTATATTGACCTACGAAGTAGAAAATGTCAAGTATTACTGTTCTTCTAAAATAGACCCGCTATAAAAATGCTTTTCTGTGTCTTGGATGTAAAAGAAGTGTTCTATGATCAAATGTAAGTTATTTTGATAAAACACAAAATTGAAGCTGTCATAGTAAGTTTTGAAATATAGTCCATACCATTAACAGTTAAACACATGCAATTTCAAAATAAAATGTACTTTCTAATTTATTACTGGAGGTATTAATTCAAACCTATCAGAAAGATATCTTTATTCTACTAAAGGAAGACATTACTATTTTGAAGATAGTCTTTTTGGTAGAATTTTTAAGTTTCATTTGAAATAACACTGATTCAAAATAAAATGGAGTAACTATTTGATATCAGAGGTGAAGTTCAAAAATAAGAACTATTTTGCTTCCCTCTCATCCTCCCATGGTATTGTCCTGCAGAATCGATTGAGTCACCTGTCAGATAGCAGATAATCAATCTGACTCCTGTTGACTCATTTACAATATACAGATAATAAAACCATTATTGTGTGAGCATTTAAAGATTAGAACAAATGAATTCTTTAAAGATCGCTGCTACCTTTAAAATCACTGATTCTTTGGTCAAACATATTCCTATTAAAAAAAATATATATATATATATATTTGTTTCAGAAGAGAAAACCAAACCCCACGTTTTCATTCATAAGTGAGAGTTAAACAATGAGAATACATGGACACAGGGAGGGGAACATCACATACTGGGGCCTGTCGGGGAGTTGGGGGCAATGGGAGGGAGAGCATTAGGACAAATACCTAATGCATATCTAGGGCTTAAAACCTAGATGATGGGTTGACTGGTACAGTAAACAACCATAGCACATGTATATCTATGTAAGAAACCTCAACATTCTGCACATGTATCCCAGAACCTGAAGTAAAATAAATAAATAAATAAATGAATAAGAATATCTTTGTTTCAAGGTATCTTTCCTAAGCTCCAATTGCTTGCCAAGCATTTCAAAAAAGGTTTACAAAATAAGGTAGATCTTTAAAGATAAATTACAATTATTTATTTATTTATGAAAGACATATTTCATTACCATTTTTTAGCAGATGCTAAGTGTAGTTTTTCACAAGTACATTTAAAATCCTCATTTCCAATATTTATTTGGAGGTATTTTTTATATATAACAAATATTTTTGTAAATGACGATAAAAATGTAAATTTTATCCGATATAATTATTGCTTCTTTCTTATAGTGGAAGGATAATAAAGGGGTTTCTTATTTCTCACTTTCCTTTATTCAAAAGGAATTATTTCAAAGGAATGTTTACAGTGGAAGGACAGGAATTCTTCCACTTTAAAAATGGGACACTTAGTGGAGAAAGGAGCAAGAGACAATAAGAAAATGAAAGTATTTTATTCAGTATAGTTAAAATCAAATAAATCCAAACTAAACAAAATGGAAACACTTCAGGATAATATAACTCATGTTGATCTTAGTGCTTTTGTACTCTGAGAAGGCCGGAATCTCTGATATCACAGATAAATATGTATCAATATTTACAAAGTAGTCATCCTTCATGTATGTGGACCTTTTAAAAACACCATGTATAACCTTTAGCAATGTTATACAAATAGATGATGCTGTAAAGTAAATGTTATTCTTTTACGGTTTTTAAAAGAATGAATTCTGGAACCAGACTGCCAAGGTTAAATCTGAGTTGTAACATTTGCTGTTTTTTATTTATTTTAGTGAACCTAAAAACAGTGTATTCCCACCTAAACATGAAGGTGATGAGAAGGTAAACACACACACACACACATACACACATCTTGTTTTGAATATTTGGCACATGGTGGGTACTATATAATGTGCTATAATCAATAATTCTATCAACTGAACTATTATCTCTCAGGGAATGTCAAAATAATATATTGTTGAAGTTTAATTTAAAATTAAACTTCTGATATTTTGTGGCTAAGGAAAATATAATTCAATTAAAAGAGAAAATTATATATAGGTATATGAATGTAATTGAAAAGCATGTTTATGATAAAACTAGCAGTTTTATTTAGAAATAGGTGATAGCATATGCTTTAAGCCACAAAGTTAATATAAAGTTGTTCATAATGACATAACCGTTGTGATGCTTCATTGTCCCCACATTATCTTGTTGCTAAAATTGTTTTCATTTTGTTATATTGCAACTCTTACTACAAGAGGATAATTTTACTTTGATGACTATTTTCAAAGTAAAGCCTAAGATGCTATTGGTGTTTTAATTAAAGTTTCTGAGGAAAAATATAAACTTTATGATTTTACCCCAAGAATTGCATAATCAATAATGGTTATACTTACACTGGATACAGCAAAAATGAAATTTTAATATTATTATTAAAGCAACATACTTTGTGACACTATATTTGAGTACAATAGATTTTTAAATCCATGAAATTAAAACTATTTTTTCTATTGAAAAATAGAAAAATATTTATTCTATTGAAAATGAAGCTTTCCTTACCTCATACCTAATTTAGCTAATTCAAATAAAGATGAAATTTAGACAGAGACACAAATCAGGATAGGGATACATGTAGGACTAGAGATAGAAACTTACACATACGCAATACAAAAAAACAGATAAGGTCTTTATTTTACTTACCATCTTGTTTATAGTAAAAACTCTTTTTGGACTGTTATTTGATGGGTCAACTTTAGTGTAAACTGCATGATTCCAAAAGTCTTTAGCGCTTTGTTATTATTAATCATTATTATTTTCACTGATTTCTCCTAGAATCTTAGAAGAAAAGTTCCTGGCATATTGTAGGAGTTCAGTAATTTTTTTTGAATAAACAAATGAAATTAACAACAACAACAAAAACTTCAGGTTAGCTTTCTAGATACAAACTTTCTGCTGTTCAAATTATACTAGAACATATAAATTCTGAATCTCGTGATTAATACTTTATAATATTACCTGCTATAAAGCATATAGAATGCATAGGGCTGGGTCAGGTCTAGGAGAGCAAATGAGAATGTCTTTGTTTTCTATTACGTTCCCAGGGCTGCCATAACACAGTACCAAAAGCTGGGTAGCTTAAAACAACAGAAATGTATTTCCTTGTAGTTCTGGAGATGAGAAGCCCAAAATCAAGGTGTCAGCAGGGCCATGCTGTCTCTAAAACCCGGATGAGAATGTATCCCTCTTTGCTGCTTCTGGTTTCCGCATGCCTTAGACATTTCCTTGGCTTCTGCCAGGAAGCATAATTTTTATGTTTACCTCTGACTTCATATGGAGTTGGTCCTGTGTCTTGTCACATTGTCATCCCTCTTTCCTGTCTATTGGGGTCAGGGGTTAGGACTTTAATGTCTTTTTTATGAGGGTGCAGAATTCAGTCTATGACAGGCTTCAAAGCTTATAAAGGAGGGTGGTTTTCTTCCCTAGCTCTAGTTCCAATAAGTAGATCTGCTCAGTGATATAATTATATTTGTAGCAGGAGGCCATGCATGGAACATTGGAGTTATTGAGATGAGACATGGCAGAAACTCAATGAGTATTTCTTGATGAATGAATTAGTCAGTTACATGTGTTATAAAATAGAATCCTGACATTTTAAAAACAATGGAGTAAATCGTAAAGTACTACACAAATTTTTTAAAAGTTATAACGATCGTGTATTTTAACAAGTTCAGGTTCAAAATACTAACTTTATTAGGCCCTTGATAAATTTTCAGACAGGCTGAACAATATATGCTGATACACCATTAATTCAGGATTTCATTTTTCACAAACAAATGTAAATTAGACTTTATGTCTGCATACATTGCACTGTCTGCCAAATTATAAAGTGGTCATATGTCAAAGCTTCACTTAATTTTGTGTAGTTTGATATGACATTTTCTATGGTTTTCGGAATTCAAAAAGAGTCAAATTTGAATTTTAGATAACTACAAATAAATTTTAACATAAATATACCCTATGAAATGTTTATCAGTAACACTCTTTGTTTCCTTCACTGTGTAAAGTGATTTACTTTCTACTTTTAATAAGAATACAACTTTTAAAACAGTGGTAAGCTAAACCTATTCTTAATGATATAAAAAAAAAACAAACAAATACAATTAGCAGAAAATAAACCTCCTTTTTTTTTTTTTTTTTTTGAGACGGAGTCTTGCTCTGTCACCCAGGCTGGAGTGCTGTGGCCGGATCTCAGCTCACTGCAAGCTCCGCCTCCCGGGTTCCCGCCATTCTCCTGCCTCAGCCTCCGGAGTAGCTGGGACTACAGGCGCCCGCCACCTCGCCCGGCTAGTTTTTTTTTGTATTTTTTAGTAGAGACGGGGTTTCACCGTGTGCGCCAGGATGGTCTCGATCTCCTGACCTCGTGATCCGCCCGTCTCGGCCTCCCAAAGTGCTGGGATTACAGGCTTGAGCCACCGCGCCCGGCTAATAAACCTTCTTATACTTTAAGATAACCTTTTTTCTTACGAGTCACCTTAAGAATTTAGAAATTCGTGGCAGCTTTAGACACAGACTAAGCAATTAAAGTGTATTTTAAAATTACACATTTAAAGTTTATTTTACTTTTATTATTCATTATAAAAAATATCAAGTTCTTTACATCTAATCATTACATATATCATCCCCAAACCCAATACACCAAAAAATCCAGGAAAAGTACTTGATTGAATTTTTCTTATTAAAAGCAACTATAATTGTCTTGAGAACTTACAATGATACAGATTTTATAAGGTGAAGTGAAGATAATTTGAATGAAGGGAATACTTTTATAAAACAGGAGTAACCGAATAAAATGTGCCTTGAGATTTGGAGATCAACTGGGTTAAAAAGCGTGTGTTTAAAAACTGTCATGTAAAGAGGAAACAAGGTGTAAAATGGTTCATTTTGAAGCAGTAGATGGACAGCACCTATACCATGTCATCAGTGAAATTGATTTATAGGTATCAGATATTAAAAATTAAGTAAAAACTCAAACATTGTCTACTTTATGGATTTATTCTTTTAGCTGGGATCACAAGCATCTCAGAGTAAAAATATCACACTCCAGATACATAATTTCAGTCTCCCATACCCCATGGCCAACACAGACCTACAGCTCTCAATGCCTTCTCTCAGTGAATAACTATTCCACCTCTTCTACTTTTCAGGCCAACAGCCTGCTGCATCCTATCCCACTATTCTTCCTTATTTTCATTAAAAAATATTATCTCAGCACCTTTTATATATATAACATTTTAAGGAAATCAATTTGTTGTTTGTATTCCCACTGGAATTTAAAATATACCAAGGAAGATATTTTCATCAGTTTTGTTCAGTTCTGTATGCCAGTTTCTAAACAATGCCTGGCACAAAATGAACATGCAAAAATATTAATTCATAAATTTTGGATAGATTAAACCCCATTCATATTAATTAATGTCTAATTTTTCTTTAAATTTGTCTTATTTGTTTTTAAACTTTATTAGGATTACCATTTCCTTATACATATGGGTAAACTGGATGGTATTTTTTAAAAAGTACTATCACTAATGCTATTTGTATAATTTAGAATACTAGAAAGCACTTTTTCATGTAACTGGAACAGGTAATTAAATTTTGAAGAGACAAGGGTTATAAATTTTTCTAAGGAAAATAGAGAGTACTTTAGAAAACCCATTTCTAATTTCCAGAATTCTCATGCCTTCCCGGGATTGTTCCTCTTTCCTTTAAATCGTGCTGGAGGAATTATTATCCAAATGTTCTCTTGAGATTTTTGTTAATTAGGCTGAATTAACAACATATTACATATAGTTGTTATTAAGCAGAAATTGTTTATAAGATCCTTCTCATTTTATATTAATTTACATTTAGATTTATAGGCCTTTGAGAAGAGTGAGTAGCAGACTATCCTCATGAGTAACAAATATACTACACACCACTTGGAATGAATTTATCCTTGCAGAGAGCTCTTCTCATCCATATATGTTGGTGGTTCTTTGTGTCATTTTTAAGGAGAAATGACACATTGTTATTTTACCTTAAATTGTTAACATAATACTAAGTATAAAATGTATTATTTAACACACTAAAAGGAGACATAGGTATTATAAAATTAAGATTTCAATTTTGTTCACAACCTTACATTGTAAATCACTATGTCGTTTTCTAAAATACTTGAGAAATAAATAAGCATATTATGTAAATAATAATCTAAGTATAAAAAAGTATTGACAAAACTAGTGAAGCAAAAAAAGCTTACACATCTCAGGGAGAAACATAATTATTTAAAGAAGTTCAGTTCAGTGGAAGTTCACACTGTTATTTTCATTTGCAAAGTAAAACAGAAAACCATGGAATTAAAACCTTTCAATATGGAATTAATAATTAATTTCTTGTAGAATTTTATACATTATCATTAGAGATAAGTCAAAAAATGAAATCATTTATGTGGGAAGTACTGCAAATTACCGAAGGATTATGCAGTGACAGCATTTGCTGCACTGGCCGCATTATTACATTCCATCATGCTATTTCTCCTGAGTCTACAGTTAACAATGGGCACATAACATGAAGCGTAACTCAGTGAAGCAATTCAGCAAGGTGCTGGCATAATGCAGGCCAGATGTGTAGCCTTCTGGTGGTAAAACTTAATTCAAAGACGTAAGGTAGAGTAAGAATAAATATATATAACACTTTTAGCTATTTGAAAATATCCTACAATTATTTCTACGTATGTCTACATATTAGCATCTATAAGGATAATAATTATAGATCTGCTTGCAATACTTAAAAATTATAAAATACCATAGAGGTACATACCTCTATGGTAAATAGAGGACTGGGTAAATAATATACTGTATATTCTATGAAAATATTTTATATAGCTGATTAAACAAATTCTAAGTAATAGGGACATAATAATCAAAACACACTATTAAGGAAAGAACCCTAGTTTCAAGAAACATGGGAAATAAATAATAACATGTATTTATATTAAGAAAGTACAACTATATATTTGCTTTTTAAAGAGTAATAATAATCACATATTTCTAATTTAATATAGTTTCACCTCATATATTTAATTCATAAATACGTACGTTTGGAAAATATCTGAAAAATACAAACTGTAAGCATATCTCCCCCAATTAGAATAGTTGAGCTTGAAGGGCAAAATGATGTGATGTTAATTTTAGAGTACACTTTTACTATATTTATGATGTGGCCATTTTAAGCATCACTTGATAGAATCTGAACTATACAGGCTTGATGTGTGATTCTCTAGAGATAGTATAGAGTTAATATTGTTGATTGCTTGTTGAAAGTTTATTCACATATTTATACATAAATTGTCAAGTCGATGTCCCCTTCTTATTAAAAACTTGAGGAGTTTGACATACGCCTGGATGAAAACACACTCCTGTTAAAAAGGTAGAGTAAAATATTACCTTCAATCAAACTAGAAATTTTCCTCATGAATAAGTTAAGGGCTCACTCCTGCATACTTATAAGGGACATATGAGTTTAAAATTCCAGCGTCAAAAAGTTTGGGCAAAATCTTTTTAAATTTTTATTTTTATTTTTTTTGAAACACGGGTCTTTCTATGTTGGGTGCCCAGGTTGGAATGAAACTCCTAGGCTCAAGGGATCCACCCACCTCAGTCTCTTCAGTAGCTGGGACTACAGGCACATGCCACGGTGCTTGGGTACAAAACCATTCTCTATAAAACTTTATTTATTTATTTATTTATATGTATTGAGACAGACTCGCTCTGTCGCCCAGGCTGGAGTGCAGTGGCACGATCTCGGCTCACTGCAACCTCCGCCTCCTGGGTTCAAGTGATTCTCCTTTGTCAGTCTCCCGAGTAGCTGGGACTAGATGCGCATGCCACCATGCCTAGCTAATTTGTTGTATTTTTAGTAGAGATGGGGTTTCACTGTGTTAGCCAGAATGGTCTCTATCTCCTGACCTCATGATTCCCTGGCCTTGGCCTCCCAAAGTGCTGGGATTACAGGCGTAAGCCACTGCACGTGGCCAAAACTATATTTAAAACATACATTCCATATGCTAATTCACTCTGACATCAATATGTATCTGTAAGTCTATTGACCCACATTAATCCTGACTTCTGAGTAAAAATCTTTAAAACTTTACATATTAACAATTCAACAATAGAAAATAAAAAGAAAAACATTAAAAACAATTTAACACAATTACACCTTGCAACAAACCTGTTTGTGAACCAGATATAAATATATAGGCTTCATATTTTCTGGAATATAAATCTACTTCTATGTTACTTTTCAGTGAATTTTATACTCATAAGTGAATTTTGATTTTAGCAAACAATCATTCAATAATTTATTTTAAAAGTTATAATGTAGAATATTAGTGCTTATTTAATTATTTTTGCTTGTGAAATCAAATGTAAAGACTTTCTATCTGAGAAATGTGGGA
Organism: Theropithecus gelada; assembly: GCF_003255815.1. NCBI lineage: Eukaryota > Metazoa > Chordata > Mammalia > Primates > Cercopithecidae > Theropithecus > Theropithecus gelada. The sequence continues at coordinate 26,083,126 of NC_037673.1, read as the reverse complement.
CTTATTTCTTAGGTAAAGAGGACATTCTGTAAATGTAAGATTTTAAAACAAAGTTGGAAACTATCAAATTAGCATCAAAATGTAATTCTGAGTTATCTTCATTGGTTTTATTTTCCGTGAATCTCCAAAATTTACTTTAAGATACTAGAACTCTAGGATTTAACCTAAGACTGAAGAAACAATGTCGATTATAGTTCTATTGCTATGTCTTACATGGTGGCAGGCAAGAGAGAATGAGAGCCAAGCAAAAGGGGAAACCCATTATGAGACCATTAGAATCTTGTGACTTATTCACTACCACGACAACAGTATGGGGGGAACCACCCTGTGATTCAATTAACTCCCACTTGGTCCCTCCCACAACACATGGAGATTATTGGAGCTACAATTCAAGATGAGATTTGGGCTTGGACACAGCCAATCCATATCATTCCACCTTAACCCCTCCCAAATCTCATGCCCTCACATTTTAAAACCAATTATGACTCCCCAACAGTCCCCAAAGTTTTAATATACTTCAGCATTAGCTCAAAAGTCCACAGTCTAAAGTCTCATCTGAGACAAGGCAAGGCCCTTACACCTATGGGCCAGTAAAATTAAGAGCAAGTTAGTTACTTCCTAAAAACAATGGGGTACAGGCATTGGATACATACACCCATACTAAGTGGGAGAAATTGGGCAAACCTAAGGGGCTAAAGGCCCCAAACAAGTCTGAAATCCAATGGGACAATCAAATCTTAAAACTCCAAAATGATCGCCTTTGACTCCTTGTCTCACATCCAGGTCAGATTGATGCAAGAGGTACATTCCCATGGTCTTGGGCAACTCCACCCCTGTGGCTTTGTGGGGTACAGCTCCACTCCCAGCTGCCTTGATCACCTGGCATTGTCTTGTGGCTTTTCAAGGCACATGGTGCAAGCTGTCAGTGGATCTGTCATTTTGGGACCTGGAGGACAGTGGCCCTCTCATATAGCTCCACTAGGCTGTGCCCTACTGGCAACTTATGTGGGGGCTTAATCCCCCCATTTTCTTTCTGTAGGGCCCTAGAAGAGGTTCTTATGAAGACCCTGCCCCTGCAGCACACCTCTGCCTGGACATCCAGGCATTTTTATACATCCTCTGAAATCTGGGCAGAGGTTCCCAAACCTCAAAACTTGACTTCTGTGCACCCATAGACTCAACACCATATGGAAGCTGCCAAGGCTTGGGGTTTGCACCCTCTGGATCCACAGCCTATACTAACTCATTGCCTTATCAGCATTAACCATTTCACTTAAGCAAGCTGTACCTTGGCCTCTTTTAGCTATGATTAGAGTGGCTAGGACACAGGGCACCAAGTTTTTAGTATACACACAGAATGGGGACCAAGGGCCTGGCCCTCGAAACCCTTTTTCCCTCCTAGGCTTTCAGGCCTGTGATGGGAGGGGTTGCCTCCAACGTCTCTGATTTGCCCTGGAGACATTTTCTCCATTGTCTTGGTGATTAGCATTTGGTTCCTCATTACTTATACAAATTACTGCAACTAGCTTGGATTTTTTCTCAGAAAATAGGATTTTCTGTTCTAACACATTGTCAGGCTGTAAATTTTCTGAACATTTATGCTCTGTTTCCCTTTTAAAACTGAATTATTCTAACAGCACCCAAGTCACCTGTTGAATACTTTGCCGCTTAGAACTATTTTTTCCACGAGATACCCTACATCATCTCTCTCAAATTCAAAGTTCCACAAATCTCTAGAGTAGGGGAAAAATGTCACCAGTCTCTTTGATAAAACATAGCAAGAGTCATTTAACCGCAGTTCCCAACAAGTTTCTCCTCTCCATCTGGGATCACCTCAGCCTGGATTTTATTGTTCATATCATCATCAAGATTTTGTTAACATGATTTAACAAGTCTCTAGGAAGCTCCAAACTTTCCCACTTTTTCCTGTCGTCTTCTAAGACCTCCAGACTGTTCCAGCCTCTGCCTGTTACCCAATTGCAAAGTCTTTTCCACATTTTTGGGTATCTTTAGAGCAGCACTCCACTCCTGGTACCATTTTATTGTATTAGTCCATTTTCATGCTCTTGATAAAAACGTACCCAAGAGTGGGTAATTTATAAAGAAAAACAGTTTAATGGACTCACAGTTCCATGTGACTGGGAAGGCCTCACAATCATGGCAGGGTGAAAGGCACATCTTACATGGTGACAGGCAAGAGAAAATGAGAGCCAAGTGAAAAGGGAAGCCACATATAAAACCATTAAATATCATGAGGCTTATTCACTACCATGAGAACAGTATGGGGGAAACCACCTTTATGATTCAATGATCTCCCACTGGATCTCTCCCACAACATGTTGGAATTATGGGAGCTATAATTCAAGATGAGATTTGGGTGGGGACACAGCCAAACTATACCAAGGTCTTTATCCCTAATTGTTAGATAGGTATTTTAAAAATATTTTATCTAAATATATAAACATACTAACTCATTGCCTTATCAGCATTAATCATTTTACTTAAGATCTTTGCAATTCAGACAGCTGTCATGAAGTATGATTTATAGTTTATTTATTATTAGACTAACATGGTATCTAAGAATAATTAAAGCCTCTCCGTTCCTATGGTTTGCCACTCATCCATTCCTCAGTTCTTATTTGTGAGAACTGGTAAAGATGAGAAAAAATGTGAGTTCACATCACCTATTATAATTTAATTATGTCCACTTGTGCTAAAATCACTATTTTTCATTAATTATCATGTGCATAATAGAGGGGTTTACATTTTATGGTCATGTATATTTGTATGTGTACTATTGTGTTTTTCAATATTTAATAATTTATATATTACATACAGATTTAAAATATACAGTATTATTTTAAGAGCATGGAATACCAATACTTACATTTTGCTTAACCTAAACACAAATTGGGTCATATAATTATTGTCATTCTAGAGGCAAAAGAATTATAACCAGTGTGTTGAAAATCTGTCATGTTTCTGACTACCCAGCAAGTTACACATCCTTGGTTATAATTGGCAAATTCACAGCCTTATGGTCTTGCACACCAAAGTGCAACCCAGAATTAGAAATTTCTAACATTATTGTCGACTAGTACAAAGGCTTGTAACAGAAGAGCTTCACACCAGAAACACTCCAAATTTAAGTTAGAAAATGAGCGACTTGATAAAGGCTTCATGACACCCATCATAGGTAATGATCACATTTTCAGATCTTGATGGCAACAGGGATAAATAGTCTGGTATTCTGTTGATTTCAAGATTGAGTACTTGACAAGGAAATTCCTCTGGTTGGGCAACAAACATGGCAGTTGTATTTTCTTTGCATCATTTTTAATATATGTCCTTAGGCACATTACTGAAATGTGTTTTCTGTATCTCATAATAATTTTCTGAACTGCCTCATATTCTTTTGCTGAATCAATTTTTGTTTGTTCGTCCAGTATCAGCATCTGTTATTTGCAACTAAGACCCATGCATTAAACAGAAAATTCTGATGTCCGTTAAATAATTGTCTTTGCTATGAGCTATACGCGACAGAAACTCTGACATTAGCTTTACAAAGGTTCTTTTTTTTTTTTTCTTCCCAGTGCCCTCAGAAGTGCAGAGGGAGAAGATCGTTGCATTGATTCAGTGCCCAAAGCTGACAGGCCCAAGATTTCTGCACTTCTCTTAGCCTTTTCCTGCGGGGCCATATGACAATTGTTACAGATTCAGCCATTAAGACAGAATTTCCTGCAGGAAAAGAGGTTAAAATAGATAACACAAAGAGAAATAGGAGACAGGCATATTAGAAACACACAAGCTTTGCCAATATTCCCAGCAGACTCACACTTGTGCCTAGTTGGCTCACGTTGTGTCACAGGGTCATCATAATTGCAGTAGAGCCTGGTGACTGCAGTTTTAAAGCTGGGTACATTGCTGCTCCAAATTAAATTGGGGATCGGTTTTTAACAAAGGATCTAACTTGACTATGCTATTCAGGATCCATGCATCCACATTCAGATAATATAAACTCTCTTAGCTGTTTTACCAAAATGTGTTTATTTCATAAAGGAAATTGTATATTTATAGAAAGCACCAAAGGCTTGAGGAATAGGAATAATCTTTATTTTCTGGAATGACTTTTGAAACAATGTTCCTATCAACAGAACCAGCCTATCAAAAGATGCGCTACTTCTACTTCAGTCAGAAAATTGCTGAATTAAGTGTTGGCCCCTAAGTCGTACTCCGTTGGTCATAATCTTGGAATAATGAAGGCACTGATATAATTGTTAGATCCAGAACTGCACTGCTCCAGGCCTAATGCATGGCTCTCACATCTTTTTTTAAATATCTCACTTGAACTGGTCTCAAATTCAAGTCTCATATGAACCAAATAAGATAGAAACCAAATCACAACACAAAGCCTATCTGTAGAAAAGCTTCAGAATATAGGCCAGGAGCAGTGGCTCATGCCTGTAATCCCAGCACTTAGGGAGGCAGACATGGGCAGATCACAAGGTCAAGAGATCGACACCATCCTGGCCAACATGAGGAAATCCCATCTCTACTAAAAATACAAAAAATAAGCTGGGCATGGTGGTATGTGCTTGTAATCCCAGCTACTCAGGAGGCTGAAGTAGGAGAATCGCTTGAACCCCGGAGGCGGAGCTTGCAGTGAGACGAGATCCTGCTACTGCACTCCAGCCTGGAGACAGATAGAGAATCTGTCTCAAAACAAGCAACTAAAAAAGTTAAGAACATAGTGTGTAACTTTTAAACCTCCACATACTGAATAGTGTATCAGAAAACTGTTGAGAAGTTTATATGACCATATATACTACAATTATGTAAAAATAAAATTATATTTTAGTAAATTATATTATTTAACCATATATTACATTTGTAAACGATGAAATCACATTATAATTCTTTGAAATCATGATGATTTAAAGGATAAACTAGAAAATGCTTTCTCTATTGTCAAGACCACCCAAAGTAGTTCATTCTGTCTTTAAAAAGCCATGCCTGGGGTATCAGATCATTCTCCTGATTCATTACCTGTCTCTTACCCGACTTCCTTCATAACACTCTTCCTAGTGTAATTAGAAAGTGGGGAAATACTTTCTAATTTGTTTAATGCTCGGTCATAGTCTGATTGCAGCTCATTGTCAAGTGCAGCTCATTGTCAAGTGCAGAATTTTTTTGCAGCTCATTGTCAAGTGCGGAATCAACTTTGAGTTCCCAACTATGCGTATGATGTTCTGCCAAACTCTCTTCTTCCAGCATCCCTTGTTTTATTCCTGAAAACACTGCTGAACATTTTAAGTTCTAACACTAGACATCTTATAGTTCTCTACACACTTCTTTGTTTTCCAAACCCATAAATTGACTTTTGGAATGCTTTTATACTTGTCTCACATATTTTCCAAGCTAAATTTATTCACCTCTTCAGACACAGCTCTGCCATCACAGCCTATTAGATGCCTTGCTTAACATGACGGTCTTTCACTTCTCTCTCTTTCTCTTCTCTTTAAGAACAGCTCCCAATACTATTTGAAAATATCTGTCACTGGCTGGGCACGATGGCTTATGCCTGTAATCCCAACACTTTGGGAAGAAAAGGCCGGTGGATCACCTGAGGTCAGGAGTTCGAGACCAGCCTGGTCAATGTGGTGAAACCCCATCTCTACTAAAAATATAAAAATTAGCCAGCCGTGGTGGTGGGCACCTGTAGTCCCAGCTACTCGGAAGGTTGAGGAAGGAGAATCGCTCGAACTCAGGAGGCAGAGGTGGCAGTGCCACTACACTCCAGCCTGGTGACAGAGCGAGACTCCATCTCAAAAAAAAAGAAAATATCTGTCATTGTACCTGGTATATTTTAATTTCCTATCTAAGAAATTTGTCTTTCCTATGAGATTATGAGTTACCTGAGGATGAGATTAATATTGGCATATATATTATCAGCATATTGCTCAATGCCTATTCCTTCTAGGTTGTCCATACGTGTTTATGAGAGAAAACCAAAATCAGATGAAAAAGATTATATTTTTATATTAATATGGACTGATGGGAAAAGCTTTTATCTGAGTGTTGTTTGATTTTTATGTGAAGATTACCTGGAATATTCTTAGTTATTACCATCGGTGGTTTTAACACAGGTAAAAATTCACTTCTACTGGTGAAAATAAGACGACAACGTGATAGTTTATGTGTCCACCTGACTAGGATAAAGGATGACCAGATAGCTGGTAAAATATTATCTCTAAGTGTGTCTATGAAGGTGTATCTGGAAGGGATTGGCATTTGTATTGGTGGATTGAGGACTGTGCTGCCCAGTTTGAGTAGGCTTCATTTAATCCATTGAGGGCCTTGAATAGAACAGAAAGGTAGAGGAAAGGCAAAATCACACTGTCTCTTATGGAACCATCTTCTCTTGTTTTCAGACATTGGAGCTCCTGGTTCTTGGGCCCTTGAACTCAGATGGAGATTTACTTCACTGACTCCCTTTCTTAGACCTTTAGACTATGACTGAGCATTAAACAAAGACTTTCTCTTGTTCTCAGGTCTTTGGGTTTGGACTGGAACTACACCACTGGCTTTCCTGGGTCTCTTGTAAATGTCATATTGTGAGACTCTCAGCCTTTGTAACCACATGAGCAAATTCCTTCATAATAAATATCTTTATATTTATATCTATATGTTTGTTGTCTATATCATCTTTATTGGTTCTGTTTTTTTGGAGAATCCTGACTAATATACAAGACTAATTGATGCTGTTATTGTTATTATGATCACGAAGCTAAAGTTTATTTAAACTGCTCATATATTCTCATACCATGAAACATCAAAATTAATAAGGTGAACATGTTTCAATTTTTTTTATAAAAAAAAATTTTTTATATTTTTTTATATTTTTTATAATGTATTGTTTATATGTCTGTAGAGGCAGACAATGCTAAATGATCTGAATAATTAGTCAAAAGATTAGAAATTTTCAGGGCAAATACTTGACTTCATTTCACACTTAGAATTTTTCTAAATATTGGGATTATACTTTATGTAAATGGAATAAGTCTTTTGCTGAGAAATATATTATCTTCAAAGAGATTATTTCCTACTTATGTACTAATACTTTTTAATTTCACTACCAAAATTCTAAGCCTTTCTTTACTTTCTTTAGAGATGAAATAAATATAACTACTTCTTGAATTAATGTTTTGAAGAAATAGTGCGTAAACTATGGACAAAGGATGCCCTCTTCTGTGATTAGTTACACTTTTTAGCAAGATTATTATAATTACTTATTTCACAATAATTACTTGTTTTCATTAATAAGGAACATATTTTTCCATATTCTAAATTCAGCTAATAATAAAATAGTACAATATCCATATGGAATTGTGGCTCTAAGTTGTCTTTCAGAAAATGCTCTCTAGAAAACAGTAATGGCTCAGAAGTTTATCTACCCTAATGTTACTCTGATTACTGCATTTGAGAGTTGATCCTTAAAATACTAATCTGGTAAATTTCCATCTTAATAGTGCACATCTAAAAAAAGAAAACCCAACATGTTATTGGAATAGAGAATTAGTCCATGCAGGGCAATCAGTAACCATTTTAATTTGAATATCACTCAACATTTTCTAGCAAGGACATGAATCCTGTTCATATTTTTGGCCATCAAAGTTTTGGAAATAGCTCTCGTTTAAGATTTTCATATGATCTTGTAGATTTTTAAGACTGGTTACTTTTTCTGGCCATTAGAATTCTGGACTCTGAAGACTGGGGTAAGAACCTAGCACAAATGTAATTGATTTTTTAAAGGTTTCTCTAAAGTTCAGTAGAGATTTAAAATGAAGAATTTCAAGCCTGCCTGGCTATAAATGAAATATGTTCTTTAATGTTGGAACCAAGCACATTTTTTTTCCTTGTCAGCAGAATGTAAAAAAAAAAAAAAAAAAAGCATCGTTGAAAAATATGAAATATGACAGATAAGTCAAGCATATTTTCGTCCTTGTCTTGATGTTTTTGTCATTGGAGGTCAAAGTTCTCACGATCTTACTGCTGATTTGTTTTAAATTTGGGAGCAGGTGGGATGGGATCCAGATTAAAGAAGCCCAATTGGGAATTTTGTCAATTATCCAGCTCAAATGAGTTGGAGGAAAGGAAATACTTATAGACAAACACATACACAGAGACAGAAACATATGTATATACACAAACACATGCACATGCACATACACATACATGCATGCACATATATGCACACATACACATAAACCCATATGTGGCTATAGTTGTTTATATTTATACAAATGTATTAAAATATTAATATAAGCAGAATATGACTCATTGAAAAACAGGAAAGGGATATTAAACAACAACAAGACTAAGTATATGTAGTAATAGATAAACATTTATCTTATTTATAATGGAAAAATAGAGAACTTTTAAAAGAAGTAAATACTTTTATAGGAAAAATTTGTAGAATGTTAAGAGTATAAGATCATTCTATTTATAGTATTTTTATAATTAATTTTACATTAAAAGCAATTAAAGGCACCATAGCTCTCATACTATCCAAGTATTAAAGAATGAAATTATATTGATTTATTAGACGTCAGAAGAATGACTGCATTTAAGTTTCTCTTTTACAGGAACAATGATACCAATAGAGAAGAATGACCTCTACTCCTGTATAGAATTTACTTTGCATAAAATATGTTCATTCAAATCTGAGTCAATAATTCATTTCTACAATAACACTAAAAATGCATATGATGTTAGAATACCATATTTCAAAATTATCTAGTTTTTATCTAATAAAAATTTTTTGTTCATTTTCCAATAATATGCATGCATACTTAATATCTGAAAGAAAGCATTATGAAAAAAGTCTCATGAGTGTTAATTTGCTTTTGGTAGTGCTGTCACTATATTAAATACTTTAATAAGACTTTTCTACCACCACTACTACTACTATATAATGAGAATGATAAACAATAACGTTAGGATTTGTGGATGATTTACTATTAGATTTGCATTCTCCAAATATTTTACATGTATTATATCTCATATCAGCATAGGATTTTGTGAAAAGGTCATTAGGTTTCAGTTTGAAATCTAGAGGGGAAAGAGATGCCTCATTGTAAAATAATACCATAAAAATGTCTTTCCTGTTCATTGATCCCACTGTTAATTTGACAACTAAATTTATCATAATCACTATTTATATCCACAGTTAAAAAAGAAGAAAAAAAATTACATACCCTACTTAAACCCGAAAAAAAAATATATTTTTTTCATTTTCATACTGCCTAAGTTACTATGTGTCTGAACAACAAATATTTTTACTGTACATATTTTCCTCCTAAACAGCTCATCACAAAATTATAATTGACATCAACTTTTTTTCAAAAAGTATATCTCAAAACAAATGTAAAATTACTGTTTTTCCATAGGTTAGTGAGACAAAATAACTAGATGAAGCATCATACCAGTTGAAATTATGTCCTTGTAGCTAACAAATTTTCAAAAATTATTTTGCTATGTGTGAATATACACAAATAAAATATTTGTGCATTTTAATTCGGTCTGTAAATTCAGAAACAATCGTAAAACATCTGTAAATATTTTCAGAATGTTCAGTCCAATTTGGAAAAGGAAATGGAGCAAACTTAAAATTATGGTCAAAAATTAGTCATAAAAATAGGTAAGTTAATTAAAACACCTAATGGATTGAAAGTTACTTTAGCTCTTTTGTGTG